>NC_069502.1:599423029-599703029 GCF_027579735.1 Bombina bombina
TACAGACAGTCATTGCTATTCATTTGAGTGCCTAGATGCAGACCATATCCTTATGTAATCATTGTTTATTACTTCTAACCCACTTCTAAGTATACATAAAACATAATCATGTTGAAATTCCTTTATTTAATTTAATGTTGTATGATATGTACTTGGAGTTAACAAATATGTGTAGACTGTCCATTTCAATCCAACAAACATTAATATTCCACAAGATTAAAACATGAATTTATGAATGTCTCTATCAATATTGGGATGACATACATTTAATCCTAATGTAAAAGAGATATTCACTAAATTAAGATGAAAATTTAATCAGATAGAGAAGATTATAGTCTTAATTGATAATATGAACGGTAGTTTCTGAAGAGTAATTGATTGAAGCATCAAGTTTTAAAATAGTCCATTTAAGATTACAAAGGCAATGACCAAAATATATATGTAAATCAGTGTTTATCTGTTTTAAAATGTTAGATGGAATGGCAATTTCAATGTAATAATATTATACACTCCCATATTATTCAATTGTTTGTTTTTCAGAAATCAATCCACGGGCATGTGTTTACAATCTCAAATGCATACATGCATACCAAAATATTATCCAAACTATAAATATATTATCAAATCATAAATATTAGTACATAATGTTGACTTTGATAAATATGATTTGTAAGGTATTTATCAAATGTTCAATGAAAAATAACAGTGAACATTCAGAGTTTAAAGGATAAATAAAATCTTAATATTAATTATATTTTATTAAAATCAATCAATAACTTAAAACATAGTCATTATTGTCAACACAAACAAATAATTAAGCTGCGCTTCTCTTTCTCTTAAAAACAACAGTGAGAATGCGTATCTCAAAAGGAGACTGTGTGCTCAAATGCAATCGTTATCATTCACATCTATATGGAGCAGGTGATATTATTACATAATACATGCATGTTGGTGTAAAATAATGACGAAAAGACGGTAGTAACACAATCAATAAATAAAAATGGGCAAATACTTCCCCAATTTGTATAGTAGAGTGGATGTTGCTCTGGATGTGGATGCAAGGACTGTGTTCCTGCTCACAAAAGCGGCACTAAAAACACAAAAAAGAAAAACTGAGCGCAGACCACTCTAAGGGTAAAACTGTTTAATATAAGGTGCTAAAAGCGCACATAATGGGAAGGGCTGGGAGTGTGTTCTGGCTGGGGAGGAGGGGTAGGAGGGGCAGGAAGCTGATGACCATAAGTTGAAGGTCCATCTGAAATATATAACAAAAATATATATACATATATGATATAAATAAATATTATTATCTTTAAAGAAATAAAGATTCTGGATTCTTGTTCTCATAAAATATTGATACAAAGTCACAATAATGACTATTCTAAGGGTAAAACTGTTTAATATAAGGTGCTAAAAGTGCACATAAAACCACACGTACACTGTGTCAGAATACAAAAAGCATTAAAATGTCACCACTGATAATGTCCTCCACAAGCCGATGAGAGAATACCGGGATGCTTTGATGACCATCTCTTGAAAAAGTCGGGTCAAAACCCGAAGAGTCTTTTCAGCTGCTTCACTTTGTTACTCACTGTGACGTTGGGTCCAGTCTCCAAAGCATCCCGGTATCGTGCCGCTTCCTGTGGCATTCCGGAAGCCCTGCAGATGCATGCAGGTTTTGAGTGATAAAGGAAACATTTCTCATCGGTTTGTGGAGGACATTATCAGTGGTGACATTTTAATGCTTTTTGTATTCTGACACAGTGTACGTGTGTTTTTATGTGCACTTTTAGCACCTTATATTAAACAGTTTTACCCTTAGAATAGTCATTATTGTGACTTTGTATCAATATTTTATGAGAACAAGAATCCAGAATCTTTATTTCTTTAAAGATAATAATATTTATTTATATCATATATATATATATATATATATATATTTTTGTTATATATTTCAGATGGACCTTCCACTTATGGGCATCAGCTTCCTGCCCCTCCCACCCCTCCTCCCCAGCCAGAACACACTCCCAGCCCTTCCCATTCCTCCTCCTGTCCCTACCAAAAAAATAGCCCTTGCCCCCCTCGTCGCTCTCCCCGTTTAACCACCCGTCCAACTCCCACACCTGCACAGCCAACAACTCCCCAGGCCCCTGACTCCCCAGCTGTGCAGGCTCCCCTGGAGTGGCAGACCAATACCCCACCTTGCCCCATCCCTCCCCCCATTCCTCCCCATCCCTTGCCCCACCCCTCCCACCATCCCTCCCCACATCCATCCCCCCATAGACTTTTACCTCAGTCCCCACCTTCATTACCCTGGGTGTCAGATTGTCCTTCCATCCACCGATGTAAGTATCATTACAAATCCACATTATAACATACTTTCTTAAAGGGACATTATACTGATCTAATTATACATAAATTGAATTTGATTTGTAAATGTTTTTGATAAACATCTTCTTTATTTGATTAATGTAAATGTTTCCGATCTTCAGTTTGGTAAATCAACATCCACATTTTCTAATATCTAAATTATATTGCCTAGATGTTGGATATCTATTATGTATATATGACAATATTTTTGATTTTTTCTAACTGCCCTTTTCACAGTGTGTCATAAACCAAAGAAATATATTTTTCACGATTGATAGTGTTTTGATTTGTCTTAATATCTTAATGGTTTATCTCTGAAGAACATATTTAATGTGTAAATCTTCTATATAGCATATTTGATTATACTGATTTTTCATTTAATTATCACAATGTCTCTTTGCTCTCTTTTTATTATGTTTTGTAATTATTATTATTTTTTTTCTTTTCTTTTAGGTTGTGACTCAGCATGATTAATGCTAGAGGTTCTAGCATGCATAGAGCAGACCATGCTGAGTTCCAATCAGTTGCTGGGAAGGATGCATGACACCATGCGTATCCAGCTGCGGCTTCTTACCTTGCTTCTACAACGCAGAAATTCTTAATACGCAGCTGGAAATGCACAGGACGGTAAGGGTGATATTGATGCCCCATAAGTGGAGGATCCGGAGATGGTCAGAGGGCACAGATATTAATCTTCCATCCACGTGTTATATTTATTTTTAAAGTTTATTGTTGCCATTTGTCCAGTTTTGTATTTGTTGTGCCTGTTGCACTATGTCACCTTGTCAGATGGCTCTAATGGGGCTGTGTTGGCCTTGTCAACTCCCTCCAAGGACTGTGATGCACTATAGCACCTTGTCAGATGGCTCCCATGGGGCTGTGTTGGCCTTTGTTTGCCCTTGTCAACTCCCTCCAAGGACTGTGATACACTATGGCAACTTATCAGATGGCTCCAATGGTGCTGTGTTGGCCTTGTAATCTCCCTCCAAGGACTGTGATGCACAACGTCACCATGTCAGATGGCTCCAATGGGGCTGTGTTGGCCTTTGTTTGCCCTTGTCAACTCCCTCCAAGGACTGTGATGCACTTTTTTCACCTTGTCAGATGGCTCCAATGGGGCTGTGTTGGCCTTGTAAACTCCCTCCAAGGACTGTGATGCACAATGTCACCATGTCAGATGGCTCCAAAGGGGCTGTTTTGGCCTTTGTTTGACCTTGTCAACTCCCTCCAAGAACTCTGATGCACTATGGTACCTTGTCAGATGGCTCCAATGGGACTGTGTTTGCCCTTGTCAACTCCCTCCAAGGACTGTGATGCACTATGGCACCTTGTCAGATGGCTCCAATGGGGCTGTGTTGGCCTTGTAAACTCCCACCAAGGACTGTGATACACAATGTCACCATATCAGATGACTCCAAAGGGGCTGTGTTGGCCTTTGTTTGCCCTTGTCAACTCCCTCCAAGGACTGTGATGCACTATGGCACCTTGTCCGATGGCTCCAATGGGGCTGATTTATCAATATGACTTTTTGTAACTTTATCTTATTTCTTTATGTTTTGACATCATAATAAAATAAATGTCATTAATATATTATGTGTCCTCTTTATTCATGTCATTTATTAAAATCTATATTTTATGTGGTTAATCCTTAAAGGGACATGAAACCAAAAAATGGTCTTTCATGATTCAGATATATAATACAATTTTCAAGAAATATAATATTTACATCTCTTAAACTTTGCAGAAAGGTTTATCTTGCAAGATCATGAGTAGCAGAGAACTGAGGTTCTAGATGTTGATTGTTGGTTGTACATATATATGTATTGGTTGTTGTTTGCTCATCCATTTGTTCATTTATAAACTATTCGTGAATTGATGCACCTTTAAAGGGACATTATACACTCATTTTTTCTTTGCATAAATGTTTTGTAGATGATCTATTTATATAGCCCATAAAGTTTTTTTTTAAAATAAATGTATAATTTTGCTTATTTTTAAATAACATTGCTCTGATTTTCAGACTCCTAACCAAGCCCCAAAGTTTTATGTGAATACTGTCAGCTACCTTCTCCAGCTTGCTGCTGTTTGTGTAAAGGGTCTTTTCATATGCAAAAGAAGGGGGAGGGGGGGAATATCTTATTTGCCACTTGCAGTGGGCTTTCCAGCTACCTTTTCAACAGAGCCAAACTGACAGCTTCTAAGTAAGTTTTTAAACAGTTTTATACTGTATTTTTATATAAGTATCTGTGAATCTTATTCTTTATAGTATTGTCTATTACATGCAGTTATATAAAAATGTATACTGTCCCTTTAACAAATGATCCCAAGATTATTAAACTGAGATAATCAATGTAAATTATGAATTTGATGGAAATAGTATCCTCTCTGTGAATCCTGAACTTAATTGTTTGTATTTCATGTCCCTTAAAGTGATGCTGACCACAATTCTTAAGGAATAATAGACTACTATTTGAATGTTGACAGCACATGTATTCCAATTTCACTTATATCTTATTGTAGTAGTCTAACAAAATAAATCACTGTGTGTAATGCACATATTTTAGATTATTAATATCTTTCTCTTATTATTGTTTCTCTTTAATTATTCAACAATATATTGCTATAGGTAGGCTGACCATATTTCAACTTGAATAAGTGACACATCTGATAAATACATGTGTCATTATTCTTATTCCAAATAAATCTTTAAACATATGTGAAAATATCCCTGACATATGTATTTCTCATGTGTCCCTTTTTAAAACGTAAAGATGCACACCATAGCTATAGGCAACATATAATGTATAACCAATCCCGATTTTCATAATGTATAATTTAAAGGGACATGAAACACAATAATCTATTTTATCATTTATGTATAACATATGATTTTTAAAATGTTTTTCTTTCCATAAATTCTCAAATTTGCTTCAGTCTCTTTGTATCATTTGTTTAAGGAGCAGCAGGGCACTACTGGTTTCTAAATGAACACATAGGTGAACCAATGACAATTGGTATATATATGTAGCCACCAATCAGCAGTTAGAACATTGTTTTTTTCTGCTCTTGAGATTACCTCTAAACACATTTCATCAAAAGATTAAAATTAAATTGGAAAATGTAGTTCAAATTGCAATGTCGTACATAATCGTGTAACATAAAATGTGGGTTTCATGTCCATTTAAACCCTGCTGCTTCCTAAATAGTTAATAATCCTCTGATTCTAATGAAATATATCCTTATTACCAACAATGGATTATATTTCATATATCACAGTATTACGTTATCCAGCGTGAAATTCATAGATAACAATATAGTTATCCTCCCATTTACTTCCTGTACAGCTCTTGCTGGGTGAGCAGGGATAGGCACAGACAAAGGCCGTGGCGGACATTTTCCAAAGTACAGACCTTAGTGAAGGACACCAAGACACGGCCAGAGCACTGAGAGAGATCAGGTATTGATGTAACTGGAGTGAATAAGGGAACCTTTTTCCTGGGCACAGACATTGGAGCCTTTTATCAGCATGAACTCATATGTGGTAGTGCATGGACTGAAAAAGGACACAGACGGAACAAGCTGAAAAGCAAGAGAAGCCTTTGCTGTTGTTTTTTAATACAAGGTACTGCACTTTGTTCATCAGTTTGTAACAACAAAAGATATTCAGAGGTAATCGCACTTTTGCGACAAAGAAACAAAAGGAAAAAACAGCTAGAAGGATCACCCCAACACAGGATATCTGTGTGAAATCACTACTAGCAATATTTTTCTAGTGGATCAGCTGTTATTCTCCTAAGGATTCCATCTATGACCTCTGACGTCACATAAGGAAATCACGTGTCTCCAATGACCTCAGGCAAATGGAGGAGAGGAGACGCCAACTTAGCATCCATCGACATCACTGTCTCATAGACACAAATGCTAAAAGCATTGAAGATATCAGGTAATATCCCTACAGGTACAAAAGTCCCACTCCGCTAAGGGGAGAACATTTTACACTGGCGGGACACACACGGCACGGATGCCAGGACAGCATCTCATGAGGTAACAAAACTATGTCTGTTTGGAGATAGAGTGATATCTCTCCAACAACATAGCGGTATATACTTTTCCTCACTCTGATACCCAGGTTGCTACTTTGGTCTCCCACACATATACCAGTGAATATTATTGTTACATTGTTTATGGTTTTATTGGCAACAGTGATTGTTTCATTATTTCTTTGCATTGCAATAGCATATATTAGAGTAGCACTTTTAAGTCATCATTTCAAATATATATCTATTTGATATAACCTGAATATTTCTGCTTGGGAGATGCCCCAATAGGTAAAATAATTTTTATTAATTTATGATACAATATGTTTACTTTTACCACCTTATGATATTTATCTGTTTAATAAATTGTTATATTTTTTACACATCCTTTATGATCCCTATTTGCAGATTTCAATTAGCACTTTTTTCTAATCTTTTTGTATTCGCATCTTTAGTCTAATTGGAGGGGTTAGTCTGAGAACAGCATAATATATCTTTATATCATTAGGCGCTTCTATCTTCTATTTATATAAAAATATAGCACATACTAGTTTTTAAAATATAAATACGTTTCTTATTGACATGCAAAGCTGTAAAATGAGTCCTTGTATTGGATGACGTTTTTACACGATTCTGGATGCACCATGTTCCTTAAGACGTCACATACCAAGCTGTAAAATGAGTTCTTGGATTGGATGCCATTTTTATGCAATCTCGGATGCTCCTTTGATTGGATGACGTTTTTACGTGATCTCGGATGCGTCATGTTGCTTAAGACATCACATGCCAAGCTGTAAAATGAGTTCTTGGATTGGATGCCGTTTTTCCGCGATCTCAGATGCGCCTTTGATTGGATGATGTTTTTACGCGATCTTGGATACACCATGTTGCTTAAGACGTCACATGCCAAGGTATTAAATTCGTCTGATTGGATTACATTGTCCCGCAATATTTGATTTTGCACGTAACCCACATTTGCGAATGAGAAGACAAGTTTAAAATCATGACGATTATGGATTGTGTCAATCATGTACATTGTTGAACCATAGCTGATAAAGAACACAAAAATCTCTTTTGATGGCTATCTCATTGAAGAAATGAATGAAGGCAATATGTTTTTCATGCATAATATATTTTGAGTCAAGTGCAAATCCATGAATATACTCCATCTTGTTTAATATGTTTGTCAACAATATTTTCCTTTTTATAAATAATTACTGTGTTGTGTTGAATGTTCTACATATCTAATTCCTAAAGATGTGCTATTGTATTTGAATAAAGTAATCAATATGCATTGACCTTTATCATATGATAAATATATGAGATGTCTACTTATTCGAGATGTTATGTCCTGATCTTTTTTTCTTAAAGGGACATTATACACTCATTTTTTCTTTGCATATATGTTTTGTAGATGATCTATTTATATAGGCTATAATTTTAATTTTTTTTAAAAAATCTATAGTTTTGCTTATTTTTAAATAACATTGCTGTGATTTTCTGACTCCTAACCAAGCCCCAAAGTTTGATCTGAATACCGTCAGCTACCTTCTCCAGTTTGCTCCTGTTTGTGTAAAGGGTCTTTTCATATGCAAAAGAAGGGGGAGTGGGGAGTGTCTTATTTCCCACGTGCAATGGGCTTTCCAGCTAACTTTTCAACATAGCTAAACTGAGAGTTTCTAAGTAAGTCTTTAAACCATTTTATCATGTATTTTTATATCAGTATCTGGGCATCTTGTTCTTTATAGTAGTGTCTATTACATGCAGTTATATGTAAATGAGTGTATACTGTCCCTTTAATGTAAATGCTCAATATTGTGTCATGTATGACTGCCACATTGTTAATCTCCAAATATATTACTGTGAGCATATATTTCTAATGTACCTCTTAAAAGGACACGAAACCAGATTCCTTCTAAATGAAATGTCTTTCTTAAATAATTCAAACACTATAATGTATCTTTAATAAAATAGACTTTATTTAACACGTCGAGAGAAATATGGCATACAGGCTTAGTATCCTATTAAAATATTTTCTTGTTTGAACAAGTACGTATATATATACCAACAAGTATATTGATTAGTATATGTTAGCATATGTTCTTGTTTAAAGGGACAGTCAAGTCAAGCAAAACAGTAATGATTTCAATCTCAAAAAATGAAATTTTTAGAAAATATATCTCAAACTTTTATCACCAAGAGATCACTTTTATCTCTTGGTGTTCTTAGTTGATAGCTGAACCTAGGAGGTTCATTTGCTCATTTCTTAGACCTTAAAGAGTGCATCTAATCTGAATGCATTTTGACCACTAGAGGGCATTAGTTAAAGTGTTTCATATAGAAATCATTGAGCTCATGGAGTAAATTTAGCCTGGATTGATCAGTGATTGGCTGAAATGCCGGTCTGTCAAAAGAACTGAAATAAGTGGTCATTTTTCAGAGGCAAGGTTAATCACAGAAGTAAAACGTGTATTTCTCTAAGTCTTGTTTTTCAAAACTTGATAATGTGTAATAAAGTATTTTCTTTGTAACCATTAATAATTAATGTTATGATGGTCCTTTTAAGCTGTGTTGTTGGCATCAAAACAGTGATATGCCATCATGTATAATTATAATGGTCATATTGTTTGAGATTAGGGAAACAGTTTGGGCATCACATCACAGAAACCTATCAATGTAATCAACAAGGATAGGTATGTGATGATGTGGTCTCCACACACTTGTAAAACACACTCTGCAAATAATCTGCCTCCATGGACCCGGTTCCATAGAAGCAGATTATATACAGAGTTTGCCCCACAAGTGTAAGAAGACCACATCATCACATACCTATCCATTACACATTAAATAAATAAAAATATATAAAAAAAATGACTTCCTCTTCCTTCCCCTCCTCCCACGAGACTGAGGTTCTGGGGGGACAACTGCCCCCTCCGACGAGTTCTCCTAGGAGATGTTTGGGGAAGAGGGGAAGGAGGAGTACTGGGATCACCCAGCTGAGGAGGAGATTGAGGATTAGATGGAGGAGGGCCAGATGGTCCAGCAGCAGATGGTCCAGCAGCAGTAGATGGGGCAGCAGCAGATGGGGCATTATGCGCCTCCCGGAGGACCTGCAATATCTCCTTAAGAGTATTCAACATCTCTCTTTGGTCTTGGCGAATCTCTCTTTGGTCTTGGAGAATATCATTACTTACTTCCGTCAGGTGGACTCTGCTTTCCACCTGTTCCCTCTGGGAGGCACGCATCTCTTATAGAAAATCTTTTAAGATCTGCAGCTCTGCTATCTCTGTGGATATCTCCTCCTGAGTAGCTGGTGCACGGCGGGCTGCTGGTGCACAGCGGGCTGCTGCAGGGATCTCTTCTGCAGCGGGGGCTTCAGGGGATGAGGCTACAGGGATGTCTTCCAGATCTCCCCGAGGTGGTGAGTCATCTGCACCACTCTAATGCCTGGGTGAAGGAGGAGCCTGTGGGTGCTGTGCTTCCTCCTCCCTGGATGTATTAACTTGTTGCCTATTACCTCTTTTTCATTGCTGTTCTACTATTATTTTTTATTATCATGTTATTGTTTACATGACATATTTGGTGCCCAAATTCTAGCATATAAGCTTACATATATATTTTTTTTACCTGCCATGTTTAGAATTGATTAATGTTTCTGATTAAACACTGTTTATTTGTCTATAATTGCTTCCATATCGTGCTATTGTGCAAATACTTGGTAACTACAGCATTAAGTGATTATTTTACCTGCAACTAATTTGAGCCGATCACATGTTTTGTGACATTAACCAATAGAGTTACAGATTTGATTTTAAAAGACATATGCTCACCTGTTCAGGCACGTCTATGATTAAGGCTACCAAGCCGAAACATGTCAGTCGTGTTCTGACCACTGTACCTTTGTTATTTTAATGTTATTTTAATGTGAACTGCTGGTGCAATGCCACCCCCTGCAGATTCATGGCCAATTGGCTGCTAGCAGGGGGTGTCAATCAACCCGATCTTATTGGATAGGGTTGATTTCAGGTGGACAGGTTATGGAGCAGCGAGCCTGAAGGTTTGCCAGGAACACGGGTCATCAAGCTCCATACAGAGCTTGATAAATAGGCCCCAATATTTCAGAGCCTGGACAACATCCAAGTTATGAAGAAGTTTCTCAAAAGAATTCTTAGGATAAGGAAAAATGGAAGGAAACACAATTTCCCTACTAGTATTGTCAGAAGAAACAACCTTAGGCAGAAAATCAAAGGAAGTTATCAAAACTGCCTTATCCTTATAAAAAAATTAAATGAGAATCAGAAAAAAGTATAGACAATTCAGACACTCTTCTAGCAGATGAAATAGGTTCAAAAGCAGGAGACTGCAAAACATTTAGAACCAAATCAAGATCCCAAGATTGAGAAATAGGTTTGATTATAGGCTTAATTTTAAATAATGCCTGAACAAAACTATGCACATCAGGAAGATCAATTTTCCTTTGAAAAAGAACAGAGAGAGTAGAAATCTGACATTTTAAAGAACTGGCAGAAATACCTTTCTGCAAGTCCTCTTGAAGAAACCCAAGAATTCTAGGAATCCTAAAAGAATGGCAAGAATACATATGAAAAGAACACCAAGAGATAAAGGCTTTCAAAAACTTATAATAGATTCTTCTAGTCACTAGTTTCCTAGTCTGAACAAAAGTATTTACAATAGACTCCGATAAACCCCTCCAAAATATGTATGGGCAAACTGGCCTCCTAGGCTGACAAAACTCCTTGAGCAAGATGCGAACTCCATACACCACCCGAGATGGACAGACTTGCATTTGTCAAAATTAAAGTCAACAGAGGACGAGCAAATCTTGATCCCTGAGAAACGTGCTGGGGAACTAACGACCAAGAGAAAGATCATCTTACAAGAGAAATCAGGAAGATAATTTGTAATAACTGGTTCCATTGATTTAGCATGAAGAGGCCTCATATAAAGATGAGGAAAAGGCACCACATCTGATGCTGTCACCATCAAAGCTATTACTTCAATGCAGGAAGCTACTGAAGGAAAAGGCTGAGCCTGGAGATTCAGATAAGCAGCATTTAACTTTGAAATCCTTGTCTCTGTTAGAGACAATCTCATTGAGACAGAATCTATTTGAAATCCCAGTAAAGTCACCTTTGTCTGAAGAATCAAAGAATTTCTTGTCAAATTTATATTCCAATCATGAAGCTGAAGAAATTACAACATTTGGTTGACATGAGATTCTGCTAAAAGTATAAATGGAGCTTGAACCAAGATATCGTACAAATAGGAGAAAACAGAAATCCCTTGAAACCTTATTATTGAAATCAAAGCCCTCAGAACTTTTGTAAAGATTATTTGTGCGATGGCCAGACCGAATGGAAGAGCCACACACTAATAATGTTTTTGAAGAAAGACAAACCTCAGAAATTTGTGATGATCCAAATGAATAGGAACATGCAGATAGGCATCATTTAAGTCTATGGCCGACATATAGTGAACTTGACAAATAAAATTAAACATAGCCCTGATGGTTTCCATTTTGAAAGTTGTAATCCTGACAAATTTGTTAAAAATAAACAGGCCGAAAAATTCCCTCTTTCTTGGGAATGATGAAAAGATTTGATTAAAACCCCTTCCCCTGCTCTAAAGGAGGAACTGGTACTATAACCCTAAAGATTCTAGATCTGAAACACATTGAAGAAAAACCTGAGCTTTCACCATGTTCCTTGGTACCCTTGAAATAAAAAATCTGTCTCTAGGAGGCTTTGATTTAAAGCCTATTGGATACCCTTGAGAGACAATTTTTAAATCCCAAGGGTCTGGAACTGAGCGAAACCATGCATCCTCAAAATGCATCAACCTTCCCCCTACCAGAGATACTGGACTGGGGGCCACACCTTCATGCTGACCTAGAAGTAGGGGTAGAATTTTTGGACTGTTTGGACTTGTGCCAATTGGCACCAGGCCTCCAGGGCTTACCTGAGCTGCTTTGATTTGGAAAAGAGGCATCTGATTTGTGCTCCTTGTTCTGACAAAAGGAAAAAAATTGACCAGAAGTTTTAAATTTACCCTTAAACTTCTTATCTTGTGGGAAAAAAACTTACCACCAGTAGCTTCTGAAATGATATTGTCCAGTTCAGTCCTAAAAAGTCGTATTACCTTGAAAAGGAATATAAATAATTTATTCTTAGAAGCTTCATAAGCAGACCAAGACAAAAGCCATAAAGCATGTCTAGCAACAACAGAATGACACAGATTCTTAGAGCTAATTCTAATAATATCAAAAATAGCATCACCCACAAAAGGATAAGCACATTTAAGTATCTCTAAAAGCTCTAGGAAGTTATCTCTATCAGACTCATCCAGAATATGAGCAGAGAGTTTCTTTAAAGGACCAGTCAACACAGTAGATTTGCATAATCAACAAATGCAAGATAAGAAGACAATGCAATAGCACTTAGTCTGAACTTCAAATGAGTAGTAGATTTTTTTTCTGACAATTTTAAAAGTTATGTCTTTTTCCACTCCCCCTGTACCATGTGACAGCCATCAGCCAATCACAAATGCATACACGTACCATGTGACAGCCATCAGCCATTCACAAATGCATACACACTTATTCTTGCACATAATCAGTAGGAGCTGGTGACTCAAAAAGTTTAAATATAAGAAGAATGTGCATATTTAGTTAATGGAAGTAAATTTTAAAGTTGTCTAAAATGGCATGCTCTATCTGAATAATGAAAGTTTAATTTATTGAGTGTCCCTTTAACCATTTAGAGATAGCAGCTAATACACCAGCAATAGCAACAGCAGGTTTACAAATATGATCAGAATGAAGATAAGATTTTTTAAAGAAGAATCAAGCTTCCTATCTTCTGTGTCTTTAAAAGAAAAACTATTTTCTATTAGTAGTTTCTTTTTAGCTAAGGCAAAATAGCATTATCCACATTAGGAACATTATAAAAATGTTCATGCTTAGCACACTGAAAAGGATACATTTTCTTAAATTGGGGAGAAGGACTAAAAATAATCAAAGGCTTAAGCCAATCCATAGCCCAAATTTTGGAGACAGCTATAGGAACAGGAAAAAAATCAGACAATTCATCCTGATATTTAAAATAAGTATCTAGCAGACCCTTGATCATCTTAAACCTCCAAAGCAAGCAATATTTATTTAAGCAAAGAGCGGATTAACTCAGTCTTGAATAAAAAAACAGAGGGACATGAATCAGTATTAACAAACTGACAAACTCCCTGATCATCAGATAACCCTTCCCCCTCAGACATAACTGACTCACAATGAGATTCAGGAATACTAGCACTAGTAGAAGGCAAATCAGACATTTACCTTTTCTTTGTACATGGCAGGGAGAATGCAGCCATCAGATCTGTGATAGTGGACTTGATGTACTCCCTCAGAGGGTGGTCCAATTGTTCCTGTAAAGAACAGAATGAGAGACAGTCCCTTTAAAAGTTAAAGATGCAATAGGTTGGTCACTGTGCATACATTTTTGATAACAAGCATTACACAATTGAGCAGTAGGGAGAACCTTAGCCTGTTTGCATAAACCACATTTATAAATGATAGAAAAATGCTTATCTGAAATAGCTTCCAAATCTGGATTAGGCCCAGCTTGCAACGAATCAACGTGATCCATGATAAATACAGAGCTCAGAGGAGAGTGGAACCCACACTAACCACCCAGCTATCAACTGTTACTAAAAGCAGTGAACACAGCATCCAGGATACCTATATAAACAAAAAAGGCGCCAAATGTTCATGTGCATGCGCACACAAACACACTCGCTAAGTTCTAAAAAAACTGCACTAAAAAGTAACACATACATATATGTATAAAAATATAAAGGGTATTCCTGAAAAAGCCCCCTAAACATAAACTTTATCCTAGTACTGAAAACAATATCAGGAGAAGTAGTAAGAAATAAAAGACAAATAAGTGCAAAGGAAGTTTCCTGCACTAAATGTCAAAAAATAATATCTTTATCCTTTTAAATATAAAGGATAAAGAGAAGCTTAATGCCTAATACTCCAAATATATCCTCATAACTAAGTCAGTACTAAAATGGGGAACTTCAGGGTCCTAACCAGGAAACCCTAAAATAAAATAACAATCTTGCACGTAATTATTCTTAAACTACCTCCAAGGCAATGACAAAGCTGATTACCATAGCGGTGTGAGGGTTTATATAGAGCTCTGAGGTTTGGGAATCTTTGCCTACTCCTAGTGGCAGGAAAGGTAATTTCCAGGAGTAA
The DNA here is from genome assembly GCF_027579735.1 of Bombina bombina. Taxonomy (NCBI): domain Eukaryota; kingdom Metazoa; phylum Chordata; class Amphibia; order Anura; family Bombinatoridae; genus Bombina; species Bombina bombina. Next base: position 599,437,715 of record NC_069502.1, read on the forward strand.
TGGATTGTGGACTCTGATCAGGAGCAAAACTACAGGGGTTGCAGAGGACGCAATTGCGACTGGGCACCCAAGGGTGGGGGCCCAGCCTCCAAAATGTTTTTTTTTTTTTTTTACAACAAAAAACGTTGACCTGCCACTGCCTGCACTGATATCATGTGAGTGTGACATGATGCTTCACTAGTGTCTCTGAATACAGGGGTTAGTGTTTCTGTTCTACCCATTGGTGTTTATGTGTGTGTGTGTGTGTGTGTATGTGTGTATGTATGTATGTGACTGTGTGTGTATTTATGCATGTATGTGTGTATGTTTGTGGAACCAGCAAATTACAGACCTTGTTACTACAGCATGGGGGGGGCAGGGGGTAAACAGTGTCAGTCTATACAGTACCACTATATACAGTACGGGGGGGGCTGGACCATGTCACAGACTTTTGTGGTCACTGTAAAAAGTACTGGGGCGGGTAGGGTCAGGCCAGCCAGCCAGCCATCTCATCGGCAGATTACAGACTGTGTCACTGACTCACTATATACAGTACTGGTGGGTTAAACAGTGTCACTATATACAGTAATAGGGGGTCAGACCATCTCACAGACTGTGGGCACAGCGTACCTCCTTTTGCATAAATGTAATCTGATTCACATTTTTTTTCTGTGTTTTAATTATATTAAAAAAAGATATATATCAAATTCACTTTTTTTGTTTATTCTTGCACCTGGGCCCTGTGGTTTCTAGTTATGCCTCTGACTCTGATCACCTATATAAAAGAAATAACAGTTAAGCTTTGTATTTTGTATTTAAAATGACGAATTTCTACATGATTTTGCACATCCTGTGTACTTGAGTAATTGGTTATTTAGCCTTCTCGAACCTGCTAAACAGCTCCAAAACCTCTCAGAAATAGTCCCTAAATAATTTAAAAAGAAATGGGACCCTATTCTTGAGTTTCACATGATACATGAGCTTATTCTCATGCAAAGTAATGGTGAGGTTCTGTTTAAAGCAGCTTCTGGAAGGAAATTACATTGTTTCACATTTAGGCAATCAATAGCTATCAATGATTATATTTTTTTATATATTTTATTTTATTGAGACAGTATTTCATAATTAATTAATTAATACATACAGGGCCATTTTGGAAGATGTTAATTACAGCACTTTTCCAATTAGTTACATATATAGTCAAATAATAGTATAGTGTTTCTTAATCTGTAACTTTTATAATAATTTACCCATTCCCATATCACCTTTCTTAAACTGTAATTATATCATTATTTTACTGTATTCTATTCGCACATAAACCACATCCTCATATTTACTAAGACAGAGAAAGAAAAAATACCTATTTCCTAATGTAGGCAGCATTCTTCATTTCTTCATTTATCCAAACAAACTGTACAATAACATTTATAAATACCTCCCAGGAGTCACAGAGGAGGGGAAAAAAAAATAATATATATATATATATATATATATATATATATATATATATATATATATAAATAATAAAATATATATATATATATATATATATATATATCTTAAAGGGACACTGAACCCAATTTTTTTATTTCATGATTCAGATAGAGCATGACAGTTTAAGCAACTTTCTAATTTACTCCTATTATCAATTTTATTTCATTCTCTTGGTATCTTTATTTGAAATGCAAGAATGTAAGTTTAGATGCCGGCCCATTTTTGGTGAACAACCTGGGTTGTCCTTACTGATTGGTGGATACATTCATCCACCAATAAAAAAGTGCTGTCCAGAGTCCTAAACCAAAAAAAGCCTTAGATGCCTTCTTTTCCAAATAATGATAGCAAGAGAACGAATAAAAATTGATAATAGGAGTAAATTAGAAAGTTGCTTAAAATTGCATGCTCTATCTGAATCACGAAAGAAAAAAATTTGGGTTCAGTGTCCTTTTAGTTCTGGATTAGGTGTCTATACCCATTCTCCCCTAAGTTTACTTTCCATTATATATTGAGTTTATTCAAATTTCCTAACCAGAGCTTCCTGTTCAATTTGTTGCTACTGTAGGATCCAATATTTCCATTTTTCAAAAAAGTGTTCAACATTATATTCAAGCTTATATCAAATATATTGTTCAATTAATAACTGTTTCCGAATAGCATTTTTAAAAGACACAAACGACGGCATTAGGCCTGATTTCTAATGTTTTAATTTTAAGTTTCATGCCACAATAATGACTATATTTATAAAATGTTGAATATTCTTAATTTTTCTATCTACAAATAGGAAGATTATCTGTTCCACAGATAATATAATATCAGTATTGCATATTCTATTTATCCAATAATTAATAATTTTCCAAAATGTATGCACCTTTGGACACAACCAGAAACAACGGAGAATAATTGCCTTAAAAAATCTGCACTTGGGACAACAGTTCTCTTCCACCTTCTTTGACCATTAGATCGACCCAACAGAGTTAAATATGTCATTAACACTATATTTGTATGTTGTTCTATAGAGAAAGCAGATAGAGAGGGTTTCTCAACTCTTTTTAGGCTCTTCAACATATTTTGAAAATTAAAATCACCATACCAGACATGGTCCCACTTTTGGGGGGCGTTTAACAGAATTTCCTGATTTACATTAGTAATTAGACTATATAGTTGTGAGATGGAAAACTTGCCCTTAGAAAAGGCATAACGGTTGCTAACACCAATCCCATACTGGACCATACAATGAAAGTAGCTTAATACAATAATGTTTTGCCTGCAGGTATTGAACTAGTGTTTTGCATCTAGGGAATATCTTTCCTTTAATTCATCAAAAGAAAAAACAGAGGCCGTTCCTTGCACTTCCTCCCATAGCTAATGTATTTATTTCCAGACCTAGTTTTTGCCATATCTTTGCAGCTCCCCCTAGTCTTAGATCTAAGTTATTATTGAATTCTAAGTATTTGGAAACCAAAATATTAATCTTCAAAATTTTACATATTTGATGCCAAGCAATAATAGGATCCCTAAAAAATTCAATTTTTTTTTATAATAATCAGGGAGATTTTTTATTTCAGTATGGGTCATATTCATCAAAGAATTAGGTGAAATAAGTTCTGATTCAATTCCTGTTATCGTAAAATAATCACATTTTAATATTATGTCTATCGCAATTTTTCCCAATGCCACCAAGTTATAATTTACTATAAGTGGGAGAGCAAATCCCATATATTCCTTTGATATTACTAATTTACTAAAACCAATTCTAGCTTTCCTCTTACCCCATAAGTAGCCTTTAATGGCTAACTTAATTTTCTAACGGCTAGATTTGGAGTTTTGTCGGTAACGACCCGAAAATCTAACGCCGGCTTTTTTCTGGCCGCACCATAAAAATAACTCTGGTATTGAGAGTCCACATAAAGGCTGCGTTAGGCTCCAAAAAAGGAGCTTAGAGCATTTTTAACGCAGCTTCAACTCTCGATACCAGAGTTGCTTACGCAAGCGGCCAGCCTCAAAAACGTGCTCGTGCACGATTCCCCCATAGAAAACAATGGGGCTGTTTGAGCTGAAAAAAAACCTAACACCTGCAAAAAAGCTGCGTTCAGCTCTTAATGCAGCCCCATTGTTTGCTATGCGGAAACACCTCCTAAGTCTGCACCTAACACCCTAACATGTACCCCGAGTCTAAACACCCCTAACCTTACACTTATTAACGCCTAATCTGCCGCCCCCGCTATCGCTGACACCTGCATTTTATTTTTAACCCCTAATCTGCCGCTCTGTAAACTGCCGCTACTTACATTATCCTTATGTACCCCTAATCTGCTGCCCCTAACACCGCCGACCCCTATATTAGATTTATTAACCCCTAATCTGCCCCCCACAACGTCGCCGCCAGCTACCTACACTTATTTACCCCTAATCTGCCGACCGCAAAGCGCCGCCACCTACGTTATCCTTATGTACCCCTAATCTGCTGCCCCTAACACCGCCGACCCCTATATTATATTTATTAACCCCTAATCTGCCCCCCTCAACGTCGCCTCCACCTGCCTACACTTATTAACCCCTAATCTGCCGACCGGACCTGAGCGCTACTATAATAAAGTTATTAACCCCTAATCCACCTCACTAACCCTATAATAAATAGTATTAACCCCTAATCTGCCCTCCCTAACATCGCCGACACCTAACTTCAAACATTAACCCCTAATCTGCCGACTGGAGCTCACCGCTATTCTAATAAATGTACCCCTAAAGCTAAGTCTAACCCTAACACTAACACCCCCCTGAGTTAAATATAATTTAAATCTAACAAAATTAATTAACTCTTATTAAATAAATTATTCCTATTTAAAGCTAAATACTTACCTGTAAAATAAATCCTAATATAGCTACAATATAAATTATAATTATATTATAGCTATTTTAGGATTTATATTTATTTTACAGGTAACTTTGTATTTATTTTAACCAGGTACAATAGCTATTAAATAGTTAAGAACTATTTAATAGCTAAAATAGTTAAAATAATTACAAAATTACCTGTAAAATAAATCCTAACCTAAGTTACAATTAAACCTAACACTACACTATCAATAAATTAATTAAATAAACTACGTACAATTACCTACAATTAACCTAACACTACACTATCAATAAATTAATTAAATAAACTACCTACAATTACCTACAATTAACCTAACACTACACTATCAATAAATTAATTAAATACAATTCCTACAAATAAATACAATTAAATAAACTAACTAAAGTACAAAAAATAAAAAAGAACTGTTACAAAAAATAAAAAAATATTTACAAACATAAGAAAAATATTACAACAATTTTAAATTAATTACACCTACTCTAAGCCCCCTAATAAAATAACAAAGCCCCCCAAAATAAAAAAATGCCCTACCCTATTCTAAATTACTAAAGTTCAAAGCTCTTTTACCTTACCAGCCCTGAACAGGGCCCTTTGCGGGGCATGCCCCAAAGAATTCAGCTCTTTTGCCTGTAAAAAAAAACATACAATACCCCCCCCCCCAATATTACAACCCACCACCCACATACCCCTAATCTAACCCAAACCCCCCTTAAATAAACCTAACACTAAGCCCCTGAAGATCTTCCTACCTTATCTTCACCATACCAGGTTCACCGATCCGTCCTGAAGAGCTCCTCCGATGTCCTGATCCAAGCCCAAGCGGGGGGCTGAAGAGGTCCATGATCCGGCTGAAGTCTTCATCCAAGCGGGAGCTGAAGAGGTCCATGATCCGGATGAAGTCTTCATCCAAGCGGGAGCTGAAGAGGTCCATGATCCGGATGAAGTCTTCTATCAATGGCATCTTCAATCTTCTTTCTTCGGGAGCCATCATCTTCCATCCGACGCGGAACATCCTCTTCTCCCGACGCCTACTAGCTGAATGACGGTTCCTTTAAGGGACGTCATCCAAGATGGCGTCCCTCGAATTCCGATTGGCTGATAGGATTCCATCAGCCAATCAGAATATTCCTACCTTAATTCCGATTGGCTGAGAGAATCCTATCAGCCAATCGGAATTCGAGGGACGCCATCTTGGATGACTTCATTTAAAGGAACCGTCATTTGTCGTTCAGTCGTCAGCCAGGATGGATGTTCCGCGTCGGAGGTCTTCAGGATGCTGTCGCTTTGCTCCGGATGGATGCCGCTTGGATGAAGACTTCAATCGGATGGAAGACCTCTTCTGCCCCGCTTGGATGAAGACTTCAGCCGGATCATGGACCTCTTCAGCCCCCCGCTTGGGCTTGGATCAGGACATCGGAGGAGCTCTTCTGGACGGATCGGTGTGATACCTGGTGAGGTGAAGACAAGGTAGGATGATCTTCAGGGGCTTAGTGTTAGGTTTATTTAAGGGGGGTTTGGGTTAGATTAGGGGTATGTGGGTGGTGGGTTGTAATGTTGGGGGGGGGTATTGTATGTTTTTTTTACAGGCAAAAGAGCTGAATTTCTTGGGGCATGCCCCACAAAGGGCCCTGTTCAGGGCTGGTAAGGTAAAAGAGCTTTGAACTTTAGTAATTTAGAATAGGGTAGGGCATTTTTTTGTTATTTTGGGGGGCTTTTTTATTTTATTAGGGGGCTTAGAGTAGGTGTAATTAGTTTAAAATTGTTGTAATATTTTTCATATGTTTGTAAATATTTTTTTATTTTTTGTAACTTAGTTCTTTTTTATTTTTTGTACTTTAGCTAGTTTATTTAATTGTATTTATTTGTAGGAATTGTATTTAATTAATTTATTGATAGTGTAGTGTTAGGTTAATTGTAGGTAATTGTAGGTAGTTTATTTAATTAATTTATTGATAGTGTAGTGTTAGGTTTAATTGTAACTTAGGTTAGGATTTATTTTACAGGTAATTTTGTAATTATTTTAACTATTTTAGCTATTAAATAGTTCTTAACTATTTAATAGCTATTGTACCTGGTTAAAATAAATACAAAGTTACCTGTAAAATAAATATTAATCCTAAAATAGCTATAATATAATTATAATTTATATTGTAGCTATATTAGGATTTATTTTACAGGTAAGTATTTAGCTTTAAATAGGAATAATTTATTTAATAAGAGTTAATTTAATTTTGTTAGATTTAAATTATATTTAACTTAGGGGGGTGTTAGTGTTAGGGTTAGACTTAGCTTTAGGGGTTAATACATTTATTAGAATAGCGGTGAGCTCCAGTCGGCAGATTAGGGGTTAATGTTTGAAGTTAGGTGTCGGTGATGTTAGGGAGGGCAGATTAGGGGTTAATACTATTTATTATAGGGTTAGTGAGGCGGATTAGGGGTTAATAACTTTATAATAATAGCGGTGCGGTCCGCTCGGCAGATAAGGGGTTAATAAGTGTAGGCAGGTGGAGGCGACGTTGAGGGGGGCAGATTAGGGGTTGATAAATATAATATAGGGGTCGGCGGTGTTAGGGGCAGCAGATTAGGGGTACATAAGTATAACGTAGGTGGCGGCGCTTTGCGGTCGGCAGATTAGGGGTTAATTATTGTAGGTAGCTGGCTGCGACGTTGTGGGGGGCAGGTTAGGGGTTAATAAATATAATATAGGGGTTGGCGGTGTTAGGGGCAGCAGATTAGGGGTACATAAGTATAACGTAGGTGGCGGTCGGCAGATTAGGGGTTTAAAAAATTTAATCGAGTGTCGGCGATGTGGGGGGACCTCAGTTTAGGGGTACATAGGTAGTTTATGGGTGTTAGTGTACTTTAGAGTACAGTAGTTAAGAGCTTTATAAACCGGCATTAGCCCAGAAAGCTCTTAACTACTGACTTTTTTCCTGCGGCTGGAGTTTTGTCGTTAGATGTCTAACGCTCACTTCAGACACGACTCTAAATACCGGAGTTAGAAAGATCCCATTGAAAAGATAGGATACGCAAGGGGATCTGCGGTATGGAAAAGTCGCGGCTGAAAAGTGAGCGTTAGACCCTATTTTGAGTGACTCCAAATACCGGAGGTAGCCTAAAACCAGCATTAGGAGCCTCTAACGCTGGTTTTCACGGCTAACGCCAAACTCTAAATCTAGGCCTAAATTTCTTCTCTCCTCAGGAGAAGAGGTACATTCTGAAAGATATACAAAAGCTTAGGTAGGGTGTTCATTTTTAACAAACTAATCTTTCCTGTCAATGGAAGCAGTAGTGATTTCCATTTTTTAAGCTGTTCACCAAAATTATTAACCCCTGCACCTATATTCAATTTATACCAGTCCTCCAGATTGCTAGAGATCTTCATTCCCAAATAAGTCAGACTATTACCTACTTCTCTAAATAGCCCTGAAGTTGACTGTTTATTTTTATACACCCATAATATCTCTGATTTAATGGTATTAATTTCATAACCACAAAAGGTACTAAACATACTATTACTATTGTTAATTTTGGGTAGGTTGATCGAGGAATGCGGCAAAAAAAAATGAATAGGTTATACGCATATAATACTGTTGTTATTTCTTGACCAGCAATTAATATACCTTGTATCTCTTTCCTAAATAAAATTTCCAATGGTTCTAGTTCAATATTAAAAATCAATGGAGATAGTGGACAACCCTTTCTAGTTCCTCTATCTAGCTTGAATGGGGAGGTTTTATCATTATTAATCTTCAAAAATGGTGAGGATGCTGTATATAATAATTTTATAATTTTTTGTATGTTGCCACAGTATCCAAATCTATCCAGAGACATTAATAAATGGTCCCATGTAATGGAATCAAAAGCTTTATGAGCGTCAAGGGAAATAATAGACAAATCCTGTCTTGGCTCTTTGTGTTTAAATTTCTGGTTATACCAGGTATTAAAACAAGAAAATAGAGAGACGCACTTAACTGAGACAGAACAAAAGCAAGATAAACTTCCATGCTTGTCCACAAGGCCAGCGCCACTCAGTGTGCAGTCTCTTTTTGCACACTATGCCTTTTCACAGAGAAAAAATATCCTGTAGCATATCAGTCTGATCCTGCCCAATGACAGTCCAGCACTGAAATACCAGGCAATTCTTCTCCGAACAAGACAAACAACAAACCCCAGACGTACGTTTCGGCCTCTCTTGGGCCTTGTCAGTGAGGTGCAGTTGCATATCTCTAGGGCATGTGTGCAAGGAGTCCAACGTCTGGTTTCCCCCTTTTACTCTTAGGGAGACCTAAGAGTAATTTACATAAAATCAAGAAAATAGAGAGACGCACTCACTGAGACAGAACAATAGCTAGAAAAACTTCTGTGCTTGTCCACAAGGCCAGTGCCACTCAGGGTGCAGTCTCTTTTTGCACACTATGCCTTTTCACAGAGAAATAATATCCTGTAGCATATCAGTCTGACCCTGCCCAATGACAGTCCAGCACCGAAATACCAGGTAATTCTTCTCTGAACAAGAGAAAACAACAAACCCCAGACGTATGTTTTTGCCTGTCTTGGGCCTTGTCAGTTAGGTGCAGTTGCATCTCTCTAGGCCATATGTGCAAAGAGTCAACGTCTGGTTTTCCCTTTCTACTCATAGGGAGACCTAAGAGTAATTTGCATAAAAACAAGAAAATAGAGAGACACACTAAACTGAGAGAACAAAATGCTAGAAAAGCTTCCATGCTTGTCCACAAGTCCAGTGCCACTCAGTGTGCAGTCTCTTTTAGCACATTATGTCTTTCACAGAGAAATAATATCCTGTAGCATATCAGTCTGACCCTGCCCAATGACAGTCCAGCACCGAAATACCAGGCAATTCTTCTCGGAACAAGAGAAAACAACAAACCCCAGACGTATGTTTTGGCCTCTCTTGGGCCTTGTCAGTGAGGTGCAGTTGTATCTCTCTAGGCCATATGTGCAAAGAGTCAACGTCTGGTTTTCCCTTTTTACTCATAGGGAGACCTAAGAGTAATTTGCATAAAAACAAGAAAATAGAGAGACGCACTAAACTGAGAGAACAAATGCAAGAAAAGCTTCCATGCTTGTCCACAAGGCCAGTGCCACTCAGTGTGCAGTCTCTTTTAGCACATTATGCCTTTCACAGAGAAATAATATCCTGTAGCATATCAGTCTGACCCTGCCCAATGACAGTCCAACGCCAAAATACCAGGCAATTCTTCTCTGAACAAGAGAAAACAACAAACCCCAGACGTACGTTTTGGCCTCTCTTGGACCTCATCAGTGAGGTGCAGTTGCATCTCTCTAGGGCATATGTGCAAGTAGTCCACATCTAGTTTCCCCTTTTTACTCATAGGGAGACCTAAGAGTAATTTGCATAAAAACGAGAAAATAGAGAGACGCACTAAACTGAGACAGACCAAAAGCTAGAAAAGCTTCCATGCTTGTCAACAAGTCCAGTGCCATTCAATGTGCAGTCTCTTTTAGTACATTATGCCTTTCACAGAGAAAAAAATATCATGAAGCATATCAATCTGACCCTGCCCAATGACAATCCAGCGCCAAAATACCAGGCAATTCTCTGAACAAGAGAAAACAACAAACCCCAGATGTAAGTTTCAGCCTCTCTTGGGTCTTGTCAATGAGGTGAAGTTACATCTCTCTAGGGCATATGTGCAAGGAGTTCACACCTGGTATCCCCTTTTTTACTCATAGGGAGACCTAAGAGTAATTTGCATAAAAACAAGAAAATAGAGAGACGCACTAAACTGAGACAGAACAAAAGCTAGAAAAACTTCCATGCTTGTCCACAAGGCCAGTGCCACTCAGTGTGCAGTCTCTTTTAGCACATTATGCCTTTCACAGAGAAAAAATATCCTGTAGCATATCAGTCTGACCCTGCCCAATGACAGTCCAGCACTGAAATACCAGGCAATTCTTTTTGAACAAGAGAAAACAACAAACCCCAGACATACATTTCGGCCTCTCTTATACCAGGTATTAGAAATAGCCAAAAATATTTTTTTTCAAGATTTACACTTAATGATCTACCTTTCATAAAGCCAGTCTGGTCCGGTCCTGTGACACCCCCCATGGAAGGTTGAATTCTCTATGCAATTAATTTAGTTAAAATTTTGTAGTCTAGATTTAATAATGATATTGGCCTATATGAATCCATGAATTCCGGGTCCTTTCCATGTTTTACAATAAGAGTAATAGCTGATTCATTAAAATCCATTGGGGGTGCCAGTTGACCGGACCATAATTTATTGAACATTACAGTCAATATTACAGCCTTATCTTTTACAAGTATTTTTTTCTTTAAAAATGGATAGGTAGGCCATCAGGGCCAGCTGCTTTGTTATTTGCAAATTATTTAAATATCCTTACAACTTCAGTTTCTAAAATTGGTGCGTTAATTTTTTTCTAAATCTGTTGAGCTAATTTCTGGATTATTAATAGCCCTCCAGAATTTGTTTCTTTTTTCCACATCAATAGTAGGGGTAGAATATAAATTCTCAAAATAATCCCTAAAGGCCTTTTTAATCTTCTCAGTTTTAATCAGAATTTTCCCCCGAAATTTTATTTTAGGTACAAACAAAGGACTTTTTTGATTTTTATTAATTTGTGCCATAAGTCTACCCAATTTACTACCAAATATATAGTATTTAGCTGCATTTTTAATCTCTTCTTTAATAGTCATTTTAGCAAAAAAATAATTTCTTTGGCCCAGATTACGAGTTTTGCGATAGAGGCTGTGCGGTGCTAATGAGCAGTTTTCCTTTACCGCTCACTTACCTGCAGCACTAGTATTACAAGTTTTTAGAAACCTGGCGTTAAAAGACAAGAAGTGAGCATTGAGCAAAATTTTCCTCATTACCGCACTCCAATACCAGCGCTGTTTAAGTCAGCGGTGAGCTGGTTGTACGTGCTTGTGCACTATTTCCCCATAGGAATCAACAGGGAGAGCCGGCTGAAAAAAAGTCTAACACCTGCAAAAAAGAAGCGTAAAACTCCTAAACGCAGCCCCATTGATTCCTATGGGGAAATAAAATTTATGTCTACACCTAACACACTAACATGAACCCCAAGTCTAAACAACCCTAATCTTACACTTATTAACCCGTAATCTGCTGCCCCCAACATCGCAGACACCTGCATTATATTATTAACCCCTAATCTGCCGCTCCGGACACCGCCACCTACATTATACTTATGAACCCCTAATCTGCTGCCCCCAACATTGCCGACACCTACATTATATTTATTAACCTCTAATCTGCCGCCCCCAATGTCGCCGCAACCTACCTACATTTATAAACCCCTAATCTGCTGCCCCCAGCATCGCTGCCACTATATTAAACATATTAACCCCTAAAACGCTGCACTCCCACCTCGCAAACATTAGTTAAGTATTTTTAACCCCTAATCTGCCGTCCCTAACATCGCCGCCACCTACCTACATTTATTAACCCCTAATCTGCTGCCCCCAACGTCGCCTCCACTATACTAAATGTATTAACCCCTAAACCTAAGTCTAACCCTAACCCTAACACCCCGTAACTTAAATATAATTACAATAAATCTAAATAAATATTCCTATCATTAACTAAATTATTCCTATTTAAAACTAAATATTTACCTGTAAAATAAACCGTAAACTAGCTACAATATAACTAATAGTTACATTGTAGCTATCTTAGGGTTTATTTTTATTTTACAGGCAAGTTTGTATTTATTTTAACTAGGTAGAATAGTTATTAAATAGCTATGAACTATTTAATAACTACCTAGCTAAAATAAATACAAAAGTACCTGTAAAATAAAACCTAACCTAAGTTACAATAACACCTAACACTACACTATAATTAAATAAATTAACTAAATTAAATAATATTACCTAAATTAAATTAAAATAGCTAAAGTACAAAAACCCCCCACTAAATTACAGAAAATAATAAACAAATTACAGAAATTTAAACTAATTACACCTAATCTAATAGCCCTATTAAAATAAAAAAGCCCCCCCAAAATAAAAAAAAACCCTAGCCTAAACTAAACTACCAATAGCCCTTTTTCAGGGCATTGCCCCAAAGCATCAGCTCTTTAACCTGTAAAAAAATACAAACAACCCCCCCACAGTAAAACCCACCACCCACACAACCAACCCCCCCAAATAAAAGCCTTACTAAAAAAACCTAAGCTCCCCATTGCCCTGAAAAGGACATTTGGATGGGCATTGCCCTTAAAAGGGTAGTTAGCTCTTTTGCAGGCCCAAAGTCCCTAACCTAAATATAAAACCCACCCAATACACCCTTAAAAAAACCTAACACTAACCCCCTGAAGATCGACTTACCGGGAGAAGTCTTCATCCAAGCCGGGCCGAAGTCCTCAACGAAGCCGGGAGAAGTCTTCATCCAAGCCGGGCGAAGTGGTCTTCCAGACAGGCAGAAGTCTTCATCCAGACAGCATCTTCTATCTTCATTCATCCGACGTGGAGCGGGTCCATCTTCAAGACATCCGACGCGGAGCATCCTCTTCATCCGACGAATAAAGATGAATGAAGGTTCCTTTAAGTGACGTCATCCAAGATGGCATCCCTTAGATTCCAATTGGCTGATAGAATTCTATCAGCCAATCGGAATTAAGGTAGAAAAAATCCTATTGGCTGATCCAATCAGCAAATAGTATTGAGCTTGCATTCTATTGGCTGTTCCAATCAGCCAATAGAATGCAAGCTCAATCCTATTGGCTGATTGGATCAGCCAATAAGATTGAACTTCAATCCTATTGGCTGATTGCATCTGGGTGAAACGCATAGAATGCTATCCTATGTGGATTCAGTTTGACCTTAAGACAAGTGCACATGTAATTAACCAGCAAGTGAATTGTAACAGTCGATATTTTAGACAAATAAGTTGTATTGAACAATTTTGTTTCCTTATATAACCACTTGGCTACTAATGGACTATAATATCCGTGCAGGTTCAAGAATATCTGATGCGAGGAAGCCGCAAATCTCATCAAGCAACTTAAAAGAAAAGGTCTCTACAACCTAATACCTACGGGACCGCATTAGATGCAGGGATAATATGGAGGCTGCCTGCTATTAATGTATGTTCACAGGACCTACTAAGAGTGAGTAAAATATCCTCACTGAGACTGGATTATTGATCCTTGTATTTTTTGGTACTTTTGTTATTTACGTCCCCTGGTTTTAAGCATTATCTGGAATCTTTTAAGTGTTTTTAAGAATTTGGGAGCATATCATGCATTTCATTTTATTTATATTATAGATTTGCACTAATAAATGATTATGTTAATCAGATGATAAAATATTGTACTGTGTTCGACCACCCCATTGTTTATCAGTCTCATTATTTGTACTTTTTAGCTGTTAAGCGCCTGCTATACTTTCTTTTAGCATTGCAGTTCGTTTTATTTATCCAGGCAGGGGGTAAATATTTAGTGAGTTGCCTTAGTACTGTGCACCATCGTGGTATCCTATTTGTCTTTTTTGCTCAATCAAAAACAGGTCAGGTTTGCAATCAGACCTTGCTAGCACCTGCACTCTCTTCTTATGCAACCATGTACTTGTAATCCGGGCAGAATGTGGTTTGGCGTTGTCCTGCTGGAAAATGCAGGGACGTCCCTGGAAAAGATGACATCTGGGTGGCAGCATATGTTGCTCCAAACCCATGCCATGGGCAATGACATACCCCCATACCATGACAGACACTGTTTTTTGGACCTGACGCTGACAACAGTTTTTTCTGGCTGTTTTTTCCAAAAACTATTTGAGATGTTGACTCATTGGACCACAAAACATGATTCCACAGTGCTAATGTCCATCTCATATGAGACCGAGCCCAGAGAAGCCTGCAGCACTTCTTCTTTGCATAGTAAAACCTTAACTTCCATCTGTGGATGCAGCAGCGAATGGTGTTGACTGACAAAGGTTTTCAAAAGTATTCCTGAGCCCATGTCAGGATATCCATTAAGGCTTTTAGTTTTCAAGGCATTTATTCAGTTAATATAGGCTGTAGAGGGGGTGACAGATTCCAAGTCTATGTAAAAATGAATTTTTTTTAGATTCATACGCTACAGACAGGGCCCCTGACAGGAATTAATTAAATCAGGGATGTAAAGCTTTTCATTGACAAGACATAATGAAAGTTTATTTCAGAATATTGCAAATTTAAATTTTTAAATACATTTTTCCATTGTGGATTGTACCCCCTCTTTTTCAGTTACAAACGGTGCATTTTTTCCATTCCTAATCTGCTCAGTGTTCATTATTCATGAATTCTATTTTACTGTCATGATGTAGATATTGGTTTATTAAGTTAAAACAGCACCGCAGCTATTACAAGTGTTGTCAGTATAGGTGTACTGCACACCTTTTAGCCTGTACCGCAACGTCAGTCCCGCACACATAAAAATCATGTATTTCATGGGATTCCCATAGCACCGGTATTACGAGTTTTGTGGTGAGGCTAAAAAGTGAGCGTTACAGCCTAAAACAACAAGATCTGTACCACCATCTAAAGTCAGTAGTTATGTGTTTTACGCTACAAAGCCGTAACATAAAACTCATAACTATAGTGTTACAAAGTACACTAACACCCATAAACTACCTATTAACCCCTAAACCAAGGCCCTTCCGCATCGCAAACACTATAATACATTTATTAACCCCTAATCTGCCGCTCCCGACATTGCCATCACTAAAAAAAGATTATCAACCTCCATTCCGCCACTCCCCGACATCATCACCACTATAATACATTTATTAACCCCTAAACTGCCGCCCTCCCGCATCACAAACACTATTTAAATATTATTAACCCCTAAACCGCAAGCCCCCCACAACGAAATAAACTAAAATAAACTACTAACCCCTAAACCGAAAGCCCCCTACAACAAAATAAACTAAAATAAACTATTAACCCCTAAACCGAAAACCCTCCACAACGAAATAAACTAATTTAAACTAGTAACCCCTAGACCCAACGACCCCCTAACTTTATATTAAAATTAAAATTTCCCTAGCTGAAATTAAATTAAAACTTACCTGTCAAATGAAAAAAAAAAAAAGTTTAAGCTAACAATTAAACCTCTATAATTATTAAACTAAAACTAAACTAACTACCAATTAGTAATTTAGAGCTTAGAGTCTCTAATGGAAGTGCGCAAATGGAAACGCACACAGTAGTCCAGGAGCAGCAAGAAACACATCCAATCAGGCAGCACTCTTGATGACAGGTACGTTGAGAGAAACCTGTAGATACAGAAACATTTTCTGTATCTACAGGTTTCTCTTAACTACCAATTAAATAAAACTAAACTACACATTAAAAATCCTAACACTACTCTAAAAATTACAACTAAATTACAAAAAAACAAACACTAAATTACAAAAAATAATCAAATTATCAATAAAAAATAAAAAAGAATTACACCCCTCTAATAGCCCTATCAAAATAAAAAAAGCCCGCCCCCCAAAAAAAACCCTAGCCTACAATAAACTACCAATGGCCCTTAAAATAGCCTTTTGTGGGGCATTGCCCCAAAGATATCAGCTCTTTTACCTGTAAAAAAAATACAAACACCCCCAACAGTAAAACCCACCACCCAACCAACCCCCCAATAAAAAAAATCTATCTAAAATAACCTAAGCTACCCATTGCCCTGAAAAGCGCATTTGTATGGGCATTGCCCTTAAAAGGGCATTTAGCTCTTTTACTGTACAGACCCTAAACTAAAAAAAAAAACACCTAAAAACCCTTTAAAAAAATTTAACACTAACCCCCGACGATCCACTTACAGTTGTTAAAGTCCCACTTGAAGGATCCATCCAGCCGGTGAAGTCCTCATCCATGCAGCAAGAAGTCTTCATCCAGATGGCCTCTTCTATCTTCATCCAACCAGTGAAGTCCTCATCCATGTGGCAAGAAGTCTTCATCCAGCCGGCCTCTTTGATCTTCATCCAGCCGGCACAGAGCGGGTCCATCCTGAAGACATCCAGCACGGAGCATCCTCTTCATAAGGTCACCGCCGTACACTGAATCGTCAATGCAAGGGACGCGATTCCAGATGGCGTCCCTTGCATTCCTATTGGCTGAAAAATATGAATCAGCCAATATGAAGTAGGGCTACTAAAATCCTATTGGCTATTCAAATCAGCCAATAGGAATTAAGGCTGCTAAAATCATATTGGCTATTCAAATTAGCCAATAGGATTTAAACAGCTCTCATTCTATTGGCTAATTCAAATTTCGCCGGCTGGATGGATCCTTCAAGCCAGACTTCAACAACTGGATGGTGGATCGTCGCGGGTTAGTGTTAGGTTTTTTAAGGGTTTTTTGGGTGTTTTATTTTTTAGTTTAGTGTCTGGGCAGTAAAAGAGCTAAATGCCCTTTGAAGGGAAATGCCCGTACAAATGCCCTTTTCAGGGCAATGGGTAGCTTAGGTTATTTTAGATAGTTTTTATTATTTGGGGGGGGTTGGTTGGGTGGTGGTTTTTACGGTTGGGGGGTGTTTATATTTTTTTTTACAGCTAAAAGAGCTGATATCTTTGGGGCAATGCCCCATAAATGGCTCTTTTAAGGGCTGTTGGTATTATTGTAGGCTAGGTTTTTTTTTATTTTGGGTATGCTTTTTTATTTTGATAGGGCTATTAGATAAGGTGTAAATTGTATTTTTATTTTTTTTATAATTTGTTTGTGATTTTGTCTAATATATATTTTTAGGGGGTGTTTTATTTTTAGTAAAAGAGCTGTTTATCTCAGGGCAATGCCCTAAAAAAGACCCTTTTAAGGCCCCCCCAAATGGCCCTTTTAAGGGCCCTTGGTAGTTTGGGGAGTGCGGGTTTATATAGTGTTAGGGGGTGTTTGTATTCTTTTTAGAGCAAAAGAGCTTTTTATCTCAGGGCAATGCCCTACAAAAGGCCCTTTTAAGGGCACCACCAAAAGGTCCTTTAAAGGCCCCTTGGTAGTTTATTCTAGAGTAGTTTTTTTTATTTGGGGTGTTTTTTTAAGGGTATTAGAATAGGATTAATCTGACGCTCGCCTGACAGGTGGTTTCTGGTGAGAAGGCGGAGCTCTGTCACAGGCGCTCCAGGTCGGCGTTCAGGCCGATGGTGGCTATCCTAGCCTTCAATCTTTGCCCATTGTATCCGCAAGGACTGGGGCGCACGGCTTTGCACGATATCGCCAGCGGAAGGGAAACCGCAGCAGCTGTCTATGCTGCGGGGACACCACATCTATGCTATAGCAGCAGGGAAAGAAGAGAAAAAACTCCAAGGAGACCTAAGTAATCTTTGCATTGCCGACTGTACAGTTTCGACTTACCCGGCTCGTTGCTATCTTTCCAGCTTCGTGGAGCAACAGGGGAGGAAGTGTCGAGGAGGCGGAGCGGTGCTGTTGGAGTGACAGGTGCGTCGGCCCTGTGTGTCCGCATTCCCGGAGGGGTTGCTTTGAGCGCACGTATCTTTGCACAGAGGAAGTTGTGCTGGGATTGTGAGGTGGGCTCACTGTCGGATGCGGGAGCGCCGCTCGGGGTCATGAGAAGGGTCCTGAGCGTTTTGCGCCTGCAGGGCAGTGGAGCCATGGACTCAGTCTCAAGTGGTCTAGCACCCACTGCGGACTTCGCTGGGTAGAGCTACAAGGCACCGGGGTTTGGCAATCTGAGTTTTTTCCTACTCCACCCGCAAGCTCCTCCGGTTAGGAGCGCTTCCAGCTGTGTGTCAGCATCTCCAGGGTCGGCTCTGCCCCTGCTCTATCCCGCAGTGATCGAAGGATATAGACTCTCTTCAGGAGTCCTGCTTTTTGCTCTTGGCTGTACGGAGCATAGAGGTGACATTTTCAGGATTCTTAACTGTTAATTTGACTGCTTTCTCAAACTCTTGCTTATTTGAAGTTTAAAGCATATTTGTGAACTGCTTAAGGTAGCCTTGAATCTCAGGAGGCTTTTTGAACCTTCATTGGACAAATCTAGGGGTTTAACCAGTCCATGGGTCACTGCCTAGGGGCTTGTCTAAGTTTGATTTTGCTTACACTCTTTTTTTCTCTGCAGGTTCAGTGGGACAAAGATTCTGTATAAATGTGTTTGTACTGCTACTGTATACGAGATTATAACCGGTTGTGCTTGGTTTTGACCCCAATTTTTATCCCTTTCTGGTTGCTCAGTCACTAAGTCTCAGGCATTTCTCACAGGGCCTTGGCCTTCTCCACTTCACGCCTACAGAGTGCATTACCATTGCACCCTGTATAGCTTCTCTATTGTAAAGCTCACTTATTATATCTTTTGTGTATTTTGACTCAATGTAACATATTAGTTGACGTTCACCCACATAGGTGTATACAAAAAAAAAAAAAAAAAAAAAAGAAAATACAACCCACTTATTGTGATATCACTGTTTTTGTTCCCCCACACACACACACAGGGGATCTGTATTTTGTTTGTGGCACATCCGGCTTGTTTTTTTTTTTTTTTTTTTCCCTCACTATTTATGGAAAAATTTGTAACCCACGGGAATAATAATTCACCCAAAATGCCTGTTAAGTCCAGGGATAAAAGAAATACCAAATTGGGTGATACGAGTGTAGACGTATCATCTGAGAGTATATCAACTGCAATAGACACCCAGGTCCTGATTGGTCAACTCACAGCTATTTTTTCTCCCCAGTTTGAGGGTATTAAGAAAGATTTAGGAGTTATCTCTTCAGAAATTGTCACACTCTCGGCAGAGGTTAAACATTTCTCCCACAGAATTGGGGAAGCGGAAAATAGAATCTCCGCTACAGAAGATAGGTTGACAGCTCAAGAGTCTATTATTCAGGCCCAAGAGGTTAAATTAAACAGTATTCAATTGCGCCTGGAGGATCTCGAGGATCGCTCCAGGCGCAACAACATTAGGGTTATAGGCCTACCCGAATCCCCAGAGTTTGAGGATCTTATTAAATTCACCTCTACAACTCTCCCCCAGGCTATTGGTATAGCACCCCATTCCCTCCCTCTAGCAATCAAGAGCGCCCATAGAGTGGGTCCCAGAAGAGAGTCAGCTAGTGGTCCAAATTGGGTTGGCAAGGTAATTTCTTCCTCCTCTCCTTCTAAAAAACGAGGAGTGGCGGTTTTATTTCATAAAGATCTGGATTATGAAGTTATTAAAGTGGAGTTAGTTCCCTCTGCCCGTTATATGTTACTACAGGTGATGATAAAAACTGTTAAATATATTTTCTGCAATATTTACGCCCCTAATAAATTTTCATTGACATTTTGGAAAATTTGATCATCTGTGGGGATTTCAATACAACCATGTGCCCAGAATTAGACTGCTTTTCAAAAAAGAATTATGCTAAATATAAGTACCACGCCAAATATTTTAAAAGATTTTGTAGCAAATTGACTTCGACCGACATTTGGCGTATCCAAAATCCCTTAGTCAGAGCTTTCACATGTGAGTCCAAGGCGCATAGGACTTTTTCGAGGATTGATCTTTTTTTAATTTCTGAATCATTGACAGTCCATCAGTTTAAAACGGGAATTGGTGAGTTTCTGATATCGGATCATGCTATAATTTCTTTGTCCCTTCTTAACACTCATGTGGCACGCCCACTAGTCCAGGCCTTTAGTTTCCCTTGTTTCTTATATACTAATCCAAGATTTATATCATGGATTAAGAGTATTTGGGATGAGTACGTATCATCCAATTTGAATTACAGACACAAGGTGGAGGTCTTTTGGAAGGCCGCCAAAGCTGTGATTCGGGGAGAAATTGTAGCCTATATGAGTACTCGCTCGAAAAAAATCAAGGCACAGGGGAATTCATTTGCTTTAAAGTTAGAGAGGCTTATAGGAATATTCAGTCTGATCCTTCTCCAACGAACTGGTCAGTGTATTCTGAGGCCAGAAAAGGAAGAGAGATCTTTTTAAAGCAGAAATCTATGGAGGAAGAGGTAAGATTGAATCTTAAATATAAGAGTTTTCACAGGTGTTCGGCGAAATACCTGGCTCGCCTTACCAAGAATAGAAAGAAGAAAAATTATATTGCAGTTATAAAAAAAGGGCGAGGACAGGCTTTTTAAGCCAGCGGAGATCTCCCAGGCATTTTATAATTATTACCAGTTACTGTATTCATCGGTCAGCACCGATCATGACAGTCAAAATGCTTTCTGCTCCGTTATTAATATCCCAAAGATTCAAGTTGATGAGTTGGCATTGCTGAATCAGCCGATAACGCAAGAGGAGATTAGTATCGCTATTGATAAACTTAAGCTCAATAAAGCAGCCGGCCCAGATGGGCTCCCAGTTGAATTTTACAAATCATTAAAGGGAGAATTGTTGTTATCACTGGAGGCCCATTTTAATAATTATTACCTTTCTGAAAATGGTATTTCAGAAGGTTTTGCAGCGGCCAATATTTCACTTATAGGTAAAAAAAATAAAAACCCGGAGGATATGGCCTCTTATAGGCCAATATCAGTGCTTAACACTGATTATAAGATACTGGTTGGTATTATTGCTGCCAGATTTAATTGCTGTCTACAGAATTTGATCCATCAGGACCAGACCGGTTTTATGACATCTAGGAACTCGTCGAGAAATATACGAAAGGTTATCACGTTCTTGGACTACATGTGGAATTTGGAATTAGAGTCTAATAAGGCCACAATCTCTGATTCAGCTGTGTTAACTTTGGACGCAGTTAAGGCCTTCGATTCCATTGTCTCTGAGCATTTATTTTGCTCATTGCAAAATTTCGGCTTTACTGGTAATTTTATTCATTTTATCCATATGTCAGGTTCCATAAGTTGTGTGTATACCTTTAAATTCTGGCTGACCTATCATGCATTCACACCCCCTTTATAACACCTGCAAAACTGTCATTCCTTGCTTAGTAATTTGTTAGAACTGCCACGGTAGTACAACTTCTCCTAAGCTCCTGGATTACTTATATACACTCATATCAATTGGATTCAAGATCCTGTATCTGTTCAGAACTATTGTCTTTAAAATACCGCAACTAATTTCTCTGCTTGCTACCAATTTCTAACAGTGCTTGTGCAAGTCTCTTTTTCAGCCTTTTTACTACAAACGTCTACATTGGATAACAGATTGTCTTCTTGGATTTAATATCATATTCTCTCAACTACTTTGACCAAGGATTCTACACAGAGGATGGTAAAGATACTTTTACTTTGCAACATTAAATCATTTCGCTTACCATTTACAGATTAAGATTCTTACATTCGTCTTTCTGCCGCAACTCGTGCTCTGACGTCAGACGCCATTCTCAGAGCAGACCGGAACACAGTAACTCTCTGCATCGCAACTAATTTCAGCAGCCGCAAGTCTCCGGTAAGAAGGCGATCCTGACTTTAAGGTACAGCTTCATCTATCTGAGTGACTAAAGTCTTATTGCCTAGAACTGTGTGATAACCATATCAAACAATCTTTTTCTCTGTTGTCCGCTATCAACCCTTGCTTGCTACTATATCAATGGCTGTTTTCTCCTAATTGCCTAACTAATGCAATACCTAAACTGAAGGTTATACAAAGTTTAACTTGAACGCACGTCCTCATATTATACAAGGATACTTTTCAAAACAACTACGTCTTCTGCACTATCTGATAAGATTTGAAACTTAATTGAATACCATTGACTTTTACTCTCATAATCCTTGTACTCTTGTCTTATGAGGTTAATAAGATAAGTTGTCATACTGATAAAGTCACATTCCTCTATTCCATCAACTTCAGTATACTTTTGTATCTCCTGGTACATTATCATAATAACCACACCTGAAACATCTGTTAATACTTCTACATAGTATTAATAATTATTCAGGTGTAACACATATTACATTTAATTGCTGTACTAGATAAGAGAAATCCTATTTTACCAGTTACATATTACTAAGCCATAAAAAATTATATCAATGGAACAACCAGACCTCCCACAGGTTGTTTATGATATGTCCCAAAAGATGGACCAGATGGGAAAAGCCATTATAGATTTACAAACTGAGAACAAAGTGTTGAGGGGGCTTATAAAAGATTCCAAGGAACACTATTCCAGCTCTCTGGAACCTCAAGTTTGTCTACCAGAAATATTTTCAGGAGATAGGAGGTCATATAGACAGTTCAAAAATGCATGTGCTCTCCTATATAGCTTAAAACCTAGAACATACCCCAATGACAGGGTGAAAGTCTTAACCACCATATCATATCTAAGGGCTGAACCTAGGATTTGGGCAGATCAACTGTGTGAAGCTAACTCTCCTCTTCTGAATCCTGTAACTGACTTCTTTCAGGCCATGGATGAACTTTACTGTGACACCGATATTCAACTTTCTGCAGAGTTGAAAATGAGACAATTAAAACAAGGTAAAAGGCCCGTCGAGGACTATATTACGGAATTTAAGTTATATGCTACAGACTCATCTTGGAGTCGAATTTCTCTGAGAAATCAATTCAGACTTGGTCTTTCGGAGACATTGAAGGATGAGCTTGCACGCACTGAAATACCTGAGTCTCTTGAAGCCTTAATGAGATTGGCTACACAAATAGATCGCCGAATTCGAGAGCGTAAAGCAGAATGCTATCATACTGATTCCCAGTATAAAGTTCAAGCCACAGTTCATCCAAAAGTACCCGCAACTTCAACAGAAAAGACCACCCCCATGGAGATTGGCATGTTGCGAGGACCCCTAACTACAGATGAAAAATTACGTCGCAGGGCACAGCGCCTATGTATGTATTGTGACGACCCTACCCACACAGTCGTTGACTGTCCAACTCTACGCAAGAACAAGAAGAGTAAGTTTACATTTATGCATAAATCTGATTCTCATGAGAGTTCCCAAACTTATTGTGACTTATCTCTTTTAATACAGTGGGACCATAAGAGGTTGAACGCCAAAGCAATAATAGACTCCGGAGCTTCAGGCAACTTTATGGATATCAATTTTGTTCACCTCAATAAAATACCTGTTGTTGAAAAGAAATCACCTGTATTCCTCAGAGTTATTGATGGGTCCACTCTCACAACAGGACCTATCACTCAACACACTATACCTCTTTTAACTTCTACTGATTCAGGGCATACTGAATTTATTGTTTTTTATATAATTCCATCACCTCATTTCCCTCTTGTTCTAGGTCTAACCTGGCTACAGTTACACAATCCTTTTATTAACTGGCAAACTCTACAAGTAAGCTTTACTTCACCCTATTGCAAAAGTACATGTTATCCACAACAAGACATATTACTCACAGACTCCAATACTCCACCATTACCATCATTCTACACAGATTTCTCTGATGTATTTAGTAAGGTAGAAGCGGAGACTCTACCTCCCCATCGGATTTATGATTGTCCGATAGAGTTAATTCCTGGTTCTACTCTCCCTGTAGGTCATCTATATCCATTAAGCCAACCTTAACTCAACCACTTAAAGGAGTACCTCTCTGAAAATTTACGCAAGGGTTTCATAAGACCTTCTACATCTCCTACAGCAGCCGGAATGTTCTTTGTCACAAATAAAGACAAAACTCTAAGACCGATAATTGATTATCGGGAATTAAACAAATGTACAGTAAAGAACCGCTACCCGTTACCTTTAATTCCGGAGTTAATTGAAAGATTAACTGACGCAACTATTTTTTCTAAGCTTGATCTTAGAGGTGCGTATAATCTCATTCGTATACGCCAAGGGGACGAATGGCTCACAGCGTTCAGGACCAGATACGGTCTTTTTGAGTACTTAGTGATGCCATTCGGTCTCTGTAACGCCCCTGCCACGTTCCAGCATTTCATTAACGACATCTTTAGAGATTTGCTGGACGTGTGCATGGTGGTGTACCTCGATGATATTTTAATCTATTCAAGAAATGAAGAGGAACATATCAAACACGTTCGATGGGTGTTGGCTAGACTCAGAATTCATAAACTTTATGCCAAGCCCGAGAAATGTTCATTCCATGACACCACCATATCGTTTTTGGTTTACACCATCTCACCCTCTGGTATACAAATGCAGACTGAAAAAGTCGAAGCTGTAAAAGATTGGCCCACACCTATGAATAAAAAGGAGTTACAGAGATTCCTCGGTTTCTCGAATTATTATCGAAAATTTATTAAGGGTTTCTCAGAGATCGTCAAACCACTCACACAATTAACAGGAACAAGTTTACCTTTTAAATGGACTCCAAACCATACTAAAGTCTTTGAACAACTGAAGACATCCTTCACGACTGCTCCTATTTTGAGGTTCCCTGATGTTAACCTACCGTATATTCTTGAGGTCGACTCCTCTGATCATTCTATTGGTGCAGTACTTTCTCAACAAAAAACTAATACTGAACCATTACACCCTGTTTCATTTTTCTCTAAAGCAATGAATCCAGCCGAGAGGAATTATGCAATAGGTGATAAAGAGTTACTAGCCATCCGTAAATCATTGGAGTTTTGGAGACATCTCTTAGAAGGGGCTTTACATCCTATCATAATTTTCACTGATCACAAAAATCTACAATATTTACAAAATAATTAAACTCTTTCATCTAGACAAGTACGTTGGTCTCTTTACTTTTCTAGATTCGACTTCCATATAATCTACTGTCCTTCCTCTAAGAATGGTAAAGCCGACGCTCTTTCAAGGCAGGAATCAGATCTACCTGAGATAACATACCCAACAAGTATCATTCCTACAGACCGATTCCTAGGTTTTACTACAACCTTTCTTAAGGAGGTTAAAAGGTTTTCTACTCAACCACCAACAATTAAGAACACTCACATATCCCAGAAGGATGGTATCTATTATTTTAAATGGAAGATGTATATTCCTATCGAATTGAGGCATCAAATTTTACAACAACATCATGATTCTCCTCTAGCCGGACATCCTGGCGTTTCACGCACTATGGACTTACTATCCAGAAAATATTGGTGGCCTAACATGCTTTCCTCAGTCCTTGATTTTGTTAAATCATGCGTGGTTTGTCAAGTTTCGAAAACAGAAAGAAAATCTCCTTATGGTCTATTAATGCCTATTTCCATCACAGAAGGTCCGTGGCAACAAATTAGTATGGACTTTATTGTTGAATTACCACCATCAAATAACTCGTGCTCTGACGTCAGACGCCATTCTCAGAGCAGACCGGAACACAGTAACTCTCTGCATCGCAACTAATTTCAGCAGCCGCAAGTCTCCGGTAAGAAGGCGATCCTGACTTTAAGGTACAGCTTCATCTATCTGAGTGACTAAAGTCTTATTACCTAGAACTGTGTGATAACCATATCAAACAATCTTTTTCTCTGTTGTCCGCTATCAACCCTTGCTTGCTACTATATCAATGGCTGTTTTCTCCTAATTGCCTAACTAATGCAATACCTAAACTGAAGGTTATACAAAGTTTAACTTGAACGCAAGTCCTCATATTATACAAGGATACTTTTCAAAACAACTACGTCTTCTGCACTATCTGATAAGATTTGAAACTTAATTGAATACCATTGACTTTTACTCTCATAATCCTTGTACTCTTGTCTTATGAGGTTAATAAGATAAGTTGTCATACTGATAAAGTCACATTCCTCTATTCCATCAACTTCAGTATACTTTTGTATCTCCTGGTACATTATCATAATAACCACACCTGAAACATCTGTTAATACTTCTACATAGTATTAATAATTATTCAGGTGTAACACATATTACATTTAATTGCTGTACTAGATAAGAGAAATCCTATTTTACCAGTTACACCATAAGATTTATTCCAAACCCATTTCTTTTCTTCTGGTCAATGGAATTCGTTCCCCGGAGATAGTTCTACAACGTGGCACCAGGCAGGGGTGCCCTTTATCTCCTCTCTTGTTTAATGTGGCTGTAGAACCCTTAGTGGTTAGACTTCGTGATGCTCTGACGGGAATTTCTCTTGGTTCCCACCATTTAAAAACTCTTCTTTATGCAGATGATATTCTGATATTTGTAGATAAGCCGTCTCAATCTATCCCAGTAATTCTACAACTTCTCGCTCAGTTTAGTTCCTTCTCCGGTTACGTGGTGAATCTGGAGAAAAGTGAACTTATGTATATGGGCAATAGTTCGCCTCGTCCTGGAAAGACTCCATTTAAAGTAGTTAATACAATTAAATACCTGGGGCTAGAGTTACACAAAAACCCTAAGTTATGGTATGCCGCAAATTATGCCCCACTGTTTAAAAAATTAAAACTGATCTCCAGCTTTGGGTATCTTACCCGTTGTCAATTTTTCTCGAAGGTGAATCTAATAAAAACGATTATCTTTCCTCGTCTTTTGTATGTGCTACAGAATCTACCAATTTTTATAACTAGTTCAGACATTAAAAATTTATATAGTTATTTTTCTAAATTCATCTGGAAAGATAAAAAACCTAGGATCGCACTAGCTAAGCTCACGCAGAAACCAAACCGCACTGGTTTAGCATTGCCTAATGTTACAAAGTCCAGAAAGGGAACAGCACATGGGAGTAAGGAAAGTGCACGGTAGACCTAGGGCGCTGCCAAGCCCTAATACACATGAACAAAGATAAGCAGGGTCTCCAGCACTTTATCAAACAGACTTTATTAGAACACAAATAGCGATGTTTCGGTTTCACAGCACCTTATTCATGCTTGGTCACCAAGCATGAATAAGGTGCTGTGACACCGAAACATCACTATTTGTGTTCTAATAAAGTCTGTTTGATAAAGTGCTGGAGACCCTGCTTATCTTTGTTATTGCCTAATGTTAGGTTATACAATACTGCGGCCTTGGTGAAATTTGCTTTGGATTGGGTGGCGGAAACCAATTGGTTAGCGGTTAGTCAAGAAGAAGCTTTTTATACATGTCCTTTCTCGCTTAGAGCCCTTTTACACTGTAATTCTAGACAGCTTCCATCCAATATCTGCAGAATGTTATCATTCAAAAATGTTGTTATTGCTTGGCAGAGGTTCTGCATCTGCCTAGGATTAGATCCCTCTGTTTCAGAATATCTTCCTATCCAGGGAAATCCTAATTTCATACCTGGTATATATCATAAGATATTTAAATCTTGGGGGAATAAGGGGCTGACTCTAGTTAAGCAGTTGTTGGGGGCGGACAATCTGATGCATACAGCAGAATTTCTGTTTAAATCTTATGATCTTCCTAGGTCTGATTTGTTTGCTTATTTCCAGATCCGCCACTTTGTGCGTGAGCAGAATTGGGTAAGTAGTATGTCGGTAGAATGGTCTGATATCAGAACTCTAATCAAAAAATTTAGTACTGGAATCTCTTCTATCTCTCTAATGTATGACATCATGCTCTCTAAACAAAGTGATAAGTATCTGCAGAGTATCAGTAATTGGTTGTATCCAGTTATTCCTGATATTACTGATGAGAGGATAATCCTGAGTTTCAACATGGTGTATAAGTGCAGGGTATCGATGACCTGGAAGGAATCGCACGTGAAGCTCTTGAACAATTTTTATATGCACCCGCTTAAAGTACAAACATTTTCTGTTTCTGGACTAAGTAATTGCCTGAGATGTTCTAATCTAAGGGCTGATTTATTCCACATGTTCTGGTTCTGTCCCAAAATTAATCAGTTATGGCATAAAATTTGTTTTTGGTTTAATACTCTATATGATGTAAATCTTGTTTTAACACTACAGGACGTGATTTTATTAATTACAGCAGTTGATAGGAACTTTGTGCCAGTGGTTCGTATTTTGAATACGATTATACTGGCAGTGCGTCACCTTGTCCTTTTAAATTGAAAAGCGAAGGTAGCACCGAGCCTTGTGAGGACTTTTAAAGAAATCCAAGGTCAAATTATATTTGAGTCATATCATCTTCAGGATGCCACTGAGAAGAGAATCGATGAGTTCTTTCAGGGATGGTTACCAATTATTATGACCTACTCCGCTCTGCTTCAAAGGCAGATTCTCTCCCCGGTACGATCCACCTCTAGCTTTGCTGAACTCGTCTTGCTGGGGAAATTTCCTGCGTCCTGGATAAATGCGGGGCAGTGATTCGTTGGATATCTGGATCAGAGCCCCGGGTGGGGAGTCGGTCGCGAGTTGGTGGTTGGGCGGGGGGTTGCGCGAGAGGTGGATTTAGGGGTTTCCTGTTTTTTTGGGGTTTTTTTCTCTCTTTCTTCTTTTCCTTATTATTGTGTTTTATGTTATTTTTGGAAATCTCAATAAGACTTACGGCTAGATTTAGAGTTCTGTGGCCAAAGGGGTGCGTTAGCTACGCATGCTTTTTTTCCCCCCTCACCTTTTAAATACCGCTGGTATTTAGAGTTCACAGAAGGGCTGCGTTAGGCTCAAAAAAAGGGAGCGTAGAGCATATTTACCGCCACTGCAACTCTAAATACCAGCGTTGCTTACGGACGTGGCCAGCTTAAAAAACGTGCTCGGCACGATTCCCCCATAGAAAACAATGGGGCTGTTTGAGCTGAAAAAAAACTAACACCTGCAAAAAAGCATCGTTAAGCTCCTAACTCAGCCCCATTGTTTCCTATGGGGAAACACTTCCTAAGTCTGCACCTAACACCCTAACATGTACCCCGAGTCTAAACACCCCTAACCTTATGCTTATTAACCCCTAATCTGCCACCCCCGCTATCGCTGGCCCCTGCATATTATTAACCCCTAATCTGCCGCTCCGTACCCCTCCGCAACCTACGTTATCCCTATGTACCCCTAATCTGCTGCCCCTAACACTGCCGACCCCTATATTATATTTATTAACCCCTAATCTGCCGCCCCCAACGTCGCCTCCACCTACCTACAATAATTAACCCCTAATCTGCCGACCGGATCTCACCGCTACTCTAATAAATGTATTAACCCCTAAAGCTAAGTCTAACCCTAACACTAACACCCCCCTAAGTTAAATATAATTTAAATCTAACGAAATAAATTAACTCTTATTAAATACATTATTCCTATTTAAAGCTAAATACTTACCTGTAAAATAAACCCTAATATAGCTACAATATAAATTATAATTATATTGTAGCTATTTTAGGATTAATATTTATTTTACAGGCAACTTTGTAATTATTTTAACCAGGTACAATAGCTATTAAATAGTTAATAACTATTTAATAGTTACCTAGTTAAAATAATTACAAAATTACCTGTAAAATAAATCCTAACCTGTTACAATTAAACCTAAAACTACACTATCAATAAATAAATTAAATAAAATACCTACAATTATCTACAATTAAACCTAACACTACACTATCAATAAATTAATTAAATACAATACCTACAAATAAATACAATGAAATAAACTAACTAAAGTACAAAAAATAAAAAAGAGCTAAGTTACAAAAAATAAAAAAATATTTACAAACATTAGAAAAATATTACAACATTGTTAACCTAATTACACCTACTCTAAGCCCCCTAATAAAATAAGAAAGACCCCCAAAATAAAAAAAAATGCCCTACCCTATTCTAAAATGAAAATAGAAAAGCTCTTTTACCTTACCAGCCCTGAAAAGGGCCCTTTGCGGGGCATGCCCCAAAGAATTCAGCTCTTTTGCCTGTAAAAAAAAAACATACAATACCCCCCCCAACATTACAATCCACCACCCACATACCCCTAATCTAACCCAAACCCCCCTTAAATAAACCAAACACTAAGCCCCTGAAGATCTTCCTACCTTATCTTCACCACGCCGGGTTCACCGATCGATCCAGGAGAGCCTCCGATGTCTTGATCCAAGCCCAAGTGGGGGCTGAAGATGTCCATGATCCGGCTGAAGTCTTCATCCAAGCGGGAGCTGAAGAGGTCCATGATCCAGCTGAAGTCTTATATCAAGCGGCATCATTCGTCGGGAAGTCGTTGGTGAAGATGGATGTTCCGCATCGGCGGGATGAACATGGATCCGGAAGAAAGAAGATTGAAGATGCCGCTTGATAGAAGACTTCAGCCGGATCATGGACCTCTTCAGCTCCCGCTTGGATGAAGACTTCAGCCGGATCATGGACATCTTCAGCCCCCCGCTTGGGCTTGGATCAAGACATCGGAGGAGCTCTTCTGGATCGATCGGTGAACCCGGCGTGGTAAAGACAAGGTAGGGAGATCTTCAGGGGCTTAGTGTTAGGTTTATTTAAGGGGGGTTTGGGTTAGATTAGGGGTATGTGGGTGGTGGGTTGTAATGTTGGGGGGGGTATTGTATGTTTTTTTTTTTACAGGCAAAAGAGCTGAATTCTTTGGGGCATGCCCCGCAAAGGGCCCTTTTCAGGGCTGGTAAGGTAAAAGAGCTTTTCTATTTTAATTTTAGAATAGGGTAGGGCATTTTTTTATTTTGGGGGGCTTTGTTATTTTATTAGGGGGCTTAGAGTAGGTGTAATTAGTTTAAAATTGTTGTAATATTTTTCTAATGTTTGTAAATATTTTTTTATTTTTTGTAACTTAGTTCTTTTTTATTTTTGTACGTTAGTTAGTTTATTTAATTGTATTTATTTGTAGGTATTGTATTTAATTAATTTATTGATAGTGTAGTGTTAGGTTTAATTGTAGATAATTGTAGGTATTTTATTTAATTTATTTATTGATAGTGTAGTGTTAGGTTTAATTGTAATTTAGGTTAGGATTTATTTTACAGGTAATTTTGTAATTATTTTAACTAGGTAGCTATTAAATAGCTATTAACTATTTAATAGCTATTGTACCTGGTTAAAATAAATACAAAGTTGCCTGTAAAATAAATATTAATCCTAAAATAGCTGCAATATAATTATAATTTATATTGTAGCTATATTAGGGTTTATTTTACAGGTAAGTATTTAGCTTTAAATAGGAATAATTTATTTAATAAGAGTTAATTTATTTCGTTAGATAAAAATTATATTTAACTTAGGGGGGTGTTAGGGTTAGGGTTAGAATTAGCTTTAGGGGTTAAAAAATTTATTAGAGTAGCGGTGAGCTCCGGTCGGCAGATTAGGGGTTAATGCTTGAAGTAAGGTGTCGGCGATGTTAGGGAGGGCAGATTAGGGGTTAATACTATTTATTATAGGGTTATTGAGGCGGGAGTGAAGCGGATTAGGGGTTAATACATTTATTAAAGTAGCGGTGCGGTCCGGTCAGCAGATTAGGGGTTAATAAGTGTAGGGAGGTGGCGGCAACGTTGGGGGCGGCATATTAGGGGTTAATAAATATTATGTAGGTGTCGGCGGTATTAGGGGCAGCAGATTAGGGGTACATAGGGATAACGTAGGTGGCGGCGGTGTACGGAGCAGCAGATTAGGGGTTAAAAAAATTTAATAGAGTGGCGGCGATGTGGGAGGGCCTCAGTTTAGGGGTACATAGGTAGTTTATGGGTGTTAGTGTACTTTAGAGCACAGTAGTTAAGAGCTTTATAAACCGGCGTTAGCCCAGAAAGCTCTTAACTACTGACTTTTTTCTGCGGCTGGAGTTTTGTCGTTAGATTTCTAACGCTCACTTCAGCCAAGACTCTAAATATCAGCGTTAGAAAGATCCCATTGAAAAGATAGGATACGCAAATGGCGTAGGGGGATCTGCGGTATGGAAAAGTCTCGGCTGCAAAGTGAGCGTTAGACCCTTTCCTGACTGACTCCAAATACCAGCGGGCGGTAAAAACCAGCGTTAGGAGCCTCTAACGCTGGTTTTGACGGCTACCGCCAAACTCTAAATAGGCCATAGTGAGGATTTATTATGCAAATGTTTGTTTTGAGATTGTCTCTGCAGATTGATTGTGCATTTACTTTATTTATTTGTTTTTGTACATCAAAAAGTATATAATGTCTTATTTGGATCAATAAAAAAAAAAAGATTATAAAAAAAAAAAAGAATAGGATTAATCTTTATTTTTTTTGGATAATTTTGTTTGTTTGTTTTTTAATGATAGTTTTTGTTATTTTTTGTAATGGTAGTTTTTTTTTATTTTTATAATGTTAGGTTTTAGTGTAAGGCTTGTTGTGATGTGGGGGGGCTTGTGGTTTAGGGGTTAATAGGTTTATTTAGTTAATAATTGTAAATTTAATTTAGAAATATTTTTATTATGTTAAAGTTAGGGGGTGTTAGGGTTAGGTTTAGGGCTACGTTAGAGTTAGGGTTAGGTTTAGGGGTTAATATAGTTTAATTTGGCTTGTTGCAATGTGGGGGGCTTGCGGTTTAGTGGTTAATAAATGTAGTATAGTGGCAGCGATATCGGGAGCAGCAGATTAGGGGTTAATAATTTTATTTATTTATGTCTATGGGGCTGCGTTACCGAACTTTTGTTTCCGCGATTGCAGGTGTTAGTTTTTTTTGGGGCTGGCTCTCCCCATTGATGTTTATGAGGAAATTGTGCACGAGCACCTCTCAACAGAGCTCTGATTGTGTGTGGTATTGAGCTCAACGCAACCATATTGCACGCAAAAGGTGTATGTTTGAAAACTTATAATAGCAGCACTATAGGAAATTAAATAACGTAACTTTTGTTGTGTTCGTTAACTTCTCTATAGCGCTCAAAGCTCGTAATCGAGGTGATAATTAGGAGTTTACCCTATTTTGACTATGTATTTGTCTTTTATACTGGGGGTTATTTGTACTCCTATAGTATCACTTTTAAAATTTATAGTTTACAAATGGCATGTATCACAAATTTGACATCAACAGATATTATGCTTATACTTCATGTTCTTGAATAGTCTCTGAAGCAGTATTAGAGATTATACCTCGCTATACAAAATATGTATCCTCCATTTGTTTATTGATGTGTGCTTTATCGCTGTTCTTATTTCTAGTTATATATGTAAAGATGAATTTATTATTATCGACCGGTATTTCTAGAATTAGTACAAAAATATGAAAATAGGGAGATTAGCTTCATACCCTATATATCTGTTTTATATTTGTATGTGTGTTTGCATTTCATATGTTTAAATGTTGATTAGATATTCACAGGGGCGTAGTTCAAATAACGAGTCTGATTGGCTTGTTGGATTACCTGTCCTGGGAATATATAGGTGTAAAACACACCTGTTTAGCAGCTCTAAAAAGTGCCCTAGAGAGGGAAACGCATCAGCTGTGCAGCCCTGTTCTGTATGTTTTCTTAATAAAAGGACGTTTTGACCTACCATTGTTCCCTGCTATTTTAAATATGTGTTGGCTGAACTAGGTATGCTGAACTGTTTGTTTTATCTATCCATTTGTCAGGTTAGGAAATGTCCAGAAGAAGACCCAAATGCTAGGGCGAACTTAAACAACACCCTTGACCCTACGACAACCTCCAAAAAACAATGTACTCACGATATGGAGCAGGGTTAGCCTGTGTTCAAAGTAATTCAAGATAACAGCCAGATAGTCTTCTGAATAAGGAACTGGTTTCAGGAAATGTCTTCCACAGAATCAGGAGAGCAGGGATAGTCCACTTATACTCAGATAGTGAAGGGCAAAACAAGAAACAGTTAATAATGCAGGAGTAGGTATTTTGTTATCAGGCAGTTTGAGGGTTAACACTGTGTAGTCAGTCCTTGCAGATTTTGCAACAGGTTATCAGACAGTTTGAGGGTTAACACTGAATAGTCAGTCCATGCAGAGTTTGCAACAGGTTATCAGGCAGTTTGAGGGTTAACACTGAATAGTCAGAACTTGCAGAGTTTGCAACAGGTTATCAGGCAGTTTGAGGGTTAACACAGAATATTCAGTACTTGCAGAGTCTGGCAACAGTATATCAGGTAGTTTGAAGGTTAACACAAATTAATCAGTACTTGCTGAGTTTGGCAGTAGGTTAAAAGGCAGTTTGAGAGTTTCACAGAATAAACAGTATTTGCAGAGTTAGGCAGCAGGTTAAAAATGCAGTTTGAGAGTTTCACAGAATAAACAGTACCTGCAGTGTTTGGCAACAAGATATCAAGCAGTTTGAAGGTTTACACTGAGTAAACAGTATTTGCAGAGTTTGGCAGCAGGTTAACATGCAGTTAGAGAGTTTCACAGAATAAATAGTACTTGCATTGTTTGGAAACAGGTAATCAGGAAGTTTAAAGCTTAACCCAGCATAGTCAGTCCTTGAAGAGATTGGCAACAGAAAATCAGTAGTTGGAGAGTTTCCACAGCGAATTCCTCACATAAGCCACAAAGAGGAACAAACAAGCGGGCACTGAAGAAACAGGAAGCCCGGAATAAAAAGCCTGGTTGTGACATCATAAGGAAGGGGCGGCTCAGACTACCTGTCAATCAAGCACACAGAGAGGACTGCCAGAGCTTCCCAGGGGCCAAGCCTGACAGTGCCCTCTCCTCAAGGACCCCTCCAGGGGACCCGACCAGGCCTGGCAGGGTATTTCTTATAAATGTTCAATATAATATGAGTGAATCAAAAGTTATTTATTAACAAAATATATACAAAAAGACATATATGGGATGTCTCCCAAACAGCCTCTGTGGTATACACTCTGCAAACGTACACCTTACTAGCAGCACTATGAAAATACTCAATAAAAAATCAATATAAAAAGATCTGCACGTGCATGTAAAAACAGTGATCACAGATTATCTTCCATTATGAGCAAATGTACACCAAA
Source organism: Bombina bombina (assembly GCF_027579735.1). Lineage (NCBI taxonomy): Eukaryota > Metazoa > Chordata > Amphibia > Anura > Bombinatoridae > Bombina > Bombina bombina. The sequence goes on from NC_069502.1 coordinate 599,472,631, forward strand.
CAGTCTATATGCATGTCAGCTGTATCGTGATCCACCAAGTAATTATCGTAAAACAGATCCAATACTTCTGTGGAGTTACGACTCCTATGTGAACACAAATGTCTCTTGTTCAATTTCTCACACTATAATGCAAATGAGCAGGTCCCAAAACTGAAGTAGGAACAGTCCGCAATAGAGTCAAAGTCACGGGCCACAAGACAATCAGTGATACTCCCAAGCTTCTCATGCTTCAGGGTGTGCTGTTAGTGGAATTTCTTGAACGTAACAAGCCATTCTCACAGATAGGTCGCTTACTTCCTGACTACCTCAGCATTCTCCTCGCGTCAACTGAGTGATCACGTGATATTTTTTGTGATTCGATAGGGTCTCAGCCAGCTGGGGATATTTTCAAATATAAGAGTTAGATACTTGCAGATATTTTGTATTCCTTATAGTGTTACACAGCTCATACCAGATCATCACGTTTCACCAGATAGGCTTTATCAAGATATCTATATCATTTTTTTTGCTTCAAATACTGTTTTAACACAGCAATCCCTTAACAGGATTATTGTAGCAACACAGAAACCACTCACTAGGCAAGCTTGTTTCATTCTTGTTAGAACTCATCAGAAGGAGAAAGATTTCTGGTTGCTGCTTTGGTAAAGCTAATTTCAGGGTTAAATCAAAATTCATTAAAATTATGTTGGAGACAATTTTAATGAATTTTGATTTAACCATGAAATTAGCTTTACCAAAGCAGCAACCAGAAATCTATCTCCTACTGGCAAGTTCTAACAAGAACGAAACAAACTTGTCTAGTGAGAGGTTTCTGTGTTGCTACAATATTACTGTTAAGGGATCTCTGTGCTAAAAGAGTATTTGAAGCAAAAAAATTGAGATTTTGCATATCTAATTTGCATATCTTACCCAGAATCCTCTTGTGCATTGTTAACAATGTATGTGGAGTTTTACTGGGGAAACGCAAGCGGGGAACTTTCCTAGATGTGCTAATTTTATATGCAAAAATTTGTATTGATTTTTATATATATATATATATATATATATATATATATATATATATATATATATACGCACACATTGGAGCCCTTTGCAGTAAAGTAGATGAAAACATGACAAATCATCATATTTATGCAATATTCATATTAAATTAAAGTGTTATACTGTGTATTTAATGTGTATATTTTACATTTCAATGTTCTTTACATAGGGGAATATGTTCAAAGTATTTATATAAAGATATGACTATATATAACTATGTATATATTTATACCTATATATAATTATATATATATATATATGGGGAGATATGTATTGTACCAGAATACCATCAGATATATGTAGAAATATGTATTTATGAATAAAGAGAACATAGTCTGCTAGGTGAAGAACATTGGAATGTGAAATATGAATGTCTGGTTAGTTCACTTTAGAATATGCGATCAGGTTTGCACGCAAGTTGGGTGTTTTTTCCCACTTAGGGGAATACATTAACGAGTTAACGATATTCTAACTATGGCCTAAATTTAGAGCCATCAAAACCAGCGTTAGAGGGTCCTAACGCTGTTTTTTACCGACCGCTGGTATTTAGAGTCAGTCAGGAAAGGGTCTAACGCTCACTTTGCAGCCCCGACTTTTCCATACCGCAGATCCCCCTACGCCATTTGCGTATCCTATCTTTTCAATGGGATCTTTCTACCGCTGGTATTTAGAGTCGTGGCTGAAGTGAGCATTAGAAATCTAACGACAAAACTCCAGCCGCAGAAAAAAGTCAGGAGTTAAGAGCTTTCTGGTCTAACGCCGGTTTATAAAGCTCTTAACTACTGTGCTCTAAAGTACACTAACACCCATAAACTACCTATGTACCCCTAAACCGAGGTCCCCCCACATCGCCGCCACTATATTAAAAATGTTTAACCCCTAATCTGCCACTCCGTACACCGCGGCCACCTACGTTATCCCTATGTACTCCTAATCTGCTGCCCCTAACACCGCCGACCCCTATATTATATTTATTAACCCCTAATCTGCCGCCCCCAACGTCGCCTCCACCTACCTACAATAATTAACCCCTAATCTGCCGACCGGAGCTCACTGCTACTATAATAAATGTATTAACCCCTAATCCGCCTCACTCCCGCCTCAATAACCCTATAATAAATAGTATTAACCCCTAATCTGCTCTCCCTAACATCGCCGACACCTAACTTCAAGTATTAACCCCTAATCTGCCGACCGGAGCTCACCGCTACTCTACTAAATTTTTTAACCCCTAAAGCTAAGTCTAACCCTAACACTAACACCCCCCCTAAGTTAAATATAATTTTTATCTAACGAAATAAATTAACTCTTATTAAATAAATTATTCCTATTTAAAGCTAAATACTTACTTGTAAAATAAACCCTAATATAGCTACAATATAAATTATAATTATATTGTAGCTATTTTAGGATTAATATTTATTTTACAGGCAACTTTGTAATTATTTTAACCAGGTACAATAGCTATTAAATAGTTAATAACTATTTAATAGTTACCTAGTTAAAATAATTACAAAATTACCTGTAAAATAAATCCTAACCTAAGTTACAATTAAACCTAACACTACACTATCAATAAATAAATTAAATAAAATACCTACAATTATCTACAATTAAACCTAACACTACACTATCAATAAATTAATTAAATACAATACCTACAAATAAATACAATTAAATAAACTAACTAAAGTACAAAAAATAAAAAAGAACTAAGTTACAAAAAATAAAAAAATATTTACAAACATTAGAAAAATATTACAACAATTTTAAACTAATTACACCTACTCTAAGCCCCCTAATTAAATAACAAAGCCCCCCAAAATAAAAAAATGCCCTACCCTATTCTAAAATTAAAATAGAAAAGCTCTTTTACCTTACCAGCCCTGAAAAGGGCCCTTTGCGGGGCATGCCCCAAAGAATTCAGCTCTTTTGCCTGTAAAAAAAAACATACAATACCCCCCCCCAACATTACAACCCACCACCCACATACCCCTAATCTAACCCAAACCCCCCTTAAATAAACCTAACGCTAAGCCCCTGAAGATCTCCCTACCTTGTCTTCACCTCACCGGGTTCAGCGATCGGTCCAGAAGAGGGTCCGAAGTCTTGATCCAAGCGGCGGCTGAAGAACTCCATTATCGGGCTGAAGTCGGAAGTCCATCATCGGGATGAAGTCTTCTATCAAGCGTCATCTTCAATCTTCTTTCTTCCGGAGCGGAGCGGAGCCATCTTCTTCCCAGCCGATGCAGATCCATCCTCTTAAACCGACGCCTACTCGCCGAATGATGGTTCCTTTAAATGACGTCATCCAAGATGGCGTCCCTCGAATTCCGATTGGCTGATAGGATTTTATCAGCCAATCGAAATTAAGGTAGGAATATTCTGATTGGCTGATGGAATCAGCCAATCAGATTCAAGTTCAATCCGATTGGCTGATCCAATCAGATTGAGCTCGCATTCTATTGGCTGATCGGAAAAGCCAATAGAATGCGAGCTCAATCTGATTGGCTGATTGGATCAGCCAATCGGATTGAACTTGAATCTGATTGGCTGATTCCATCAGCCAATCAGAATATTCCTACCTTAATTCCGATTGGCTGATAGAATCCTATCAGCCAATTGGAATTCGAGGGACGCCATCTTGGATGACGTCATTTAAAGGAACCATCATTCGGCGAGTAGGCGTCGGTTGAAGAGGATGGATCCGCGTCGGCTAGGAAGAAGATGGCTCTGCTCCACTCCGGAAGAAAGAAGATTGAAGATGCCGCTTGATAGAAGACTTCATCCCGATGATGGACTTCCGACTTCAGCCCGATGATGGAGTTCTTCAGCCGCCGCTTGGATCAAGACTTCGGACCCTCTTCTTCACCGATCACTGAACCCGGTGAGGTGAAGACAAGGTAGGGAGATCTTCAGGGGCTTAGTGTTAGGTTTATTTAAGGGGAGTTTGGGTTAGATTAGGGGTATATGGGTGGTGGGTTGTAATGTGGGGGGGGGTATTGTATGTTTTTTTTTACAGGCAAAAGAGCTGAATTCTTTGGGGCATGCCCCGCAAAGGGCCCTTTTCAGGGCTGGTAAGGTAAAAGAGCTTTTCTATTTTAATTTTAGAATAGGGTAGGGCATTTTTTTATTTTGGGGGTCTTTGTTATTTTATTAGGGGGCTTAGAGTAGGTGTAATTAGTTTAAAATTGTTGTAATATTTTTCTAATGTTTGTAAATATTTTTTTATTTTTTGTAACTTAGTTCTTTTTTATTTTTTGTACTTTAGTTAGTTAATTTAATTGTATTTATTTGTAGGTATTGTATTTAATTAATTTATTGATAGTGTAGTGTTAGGTTTAATTGTAGATAATTGTAGGTATTTTATTTAATTAATTTATTGATAGTGTAGTGTTAGGTTTAATTGTAACTTAGGTTAGGATTTATTTTACAGGTAATTTTGTAATTATTTTAACTAGGTAACTATTAAATAGTTATTAACTATTTAATAGCTATTGTACCTGTTTAAAATAAATACAAAGTTGCCTGTAAAATAAATATTAATCCTAAAATAGCTACAATATAATTATAATTTATATTGTAGCTATATTAGGGTTTATTTTACAAGTAAGTATTTAGATTTAAATAAGAATAATTTATTTAATAAGAGTTCATTTATTTCGTTAGATAAAAATTATATTTAACTTAGGGGGGTGTTAGGGTTAGACTTAGCTTTAGGGGTTAAAAATTTAGTAGAGTAGCGGTGAGCTCCGGTCGGCAGATTAGGGGTTAATACTTGAAGGTAGGTGTCGGCGATGTTAGGGAGAGCAGATAGGGGTTAATACTATTTATTATAGGGTTATTGAGGCGGGAGTGAGGCGGATTAGGGGTTAATACATTTATTATAGTAGCGGTGAGCTCCGGTCGGCAGATTAGGGGTTAATTATTGTAGGTAGGTGAAGGCGACGTTGGGGGCGGCAGATTAGGGGTTAATAAATATAATATAGGGGTCGGCAGTGTTAGGGGCAGCAGATTAGGGGTACATAGGTATAATGTAGGTTGCGACGATGTACGGAACGGCAGATTAGGGGTTAATAATAATATGCAGGGGTCAGCGATAGCGGGGTTGGCAGATTAGGGGTTAATAAGTGTAAGGTTAGGGGTGTTTAGACTCGGGGTTCATGTTAGGGTGTTAGGTGCAGACATAGGAAGTGTTTCCCCATAGTAAATAATGGGGCTGCGTTAGGAGCTGAACACTGCTTTTTTGCAGGTGTTAGGTTTTTTTTCAGCTCAAACTGCCCCATTGTTTTCTATGGGGGAATCATGCACGAGCACGTTTTTGAAGCTGGCCGCGTCCGTAAGCAACGCTGGTATTTAGAGTTGCAGTGGCGGTAAATATGCTCTACGCTCCCTTTTTGGAGCCTAACGCAGCCCTTCTGTGAACTCTAAATACCAGCGGTATTTAAAAGGTGCGGGAGAAAAAAAGCACGCGTAGCTAACGCACCCCTTTGGCCGCAGAACTCTAAATCTAGCCGTTAGGCTTTTTGTTTGTATCAGATTAATATGAAAGCGAAAACTTTTTACTTTCAACTTTTAATACGAGTGCTACACGATGCGGGCAACAACTTACTTCTAGCGGAGTTAGCGTGCAAGTGGGATCATTAAATACCGCCCCACTTGTTATCTGGGTCATAATGTCTAAAAGAAGTTATTGAAATTTAATTTCCTGGCACCCTCCTCTAATATGATATAATTAGAAATGGTCTCATATCTAATGAAATATTTTGAGTATAATATACTGTATATAGAAAAAAGTGTGAGAGAGAAATTTAAAACATATTTTTGTACAAACATAAATAATACAAATGTATTTTGCTAAATAAATATAATGAAAATGTAAAAAATATAAATGAATTCAATATTACAGAGCTACAACAGTTTAGTTATGCTTGCATATAAATAAATACCATGCCCAACAGTCTGATAACATTCTGGTCCAGATCATCTTTTCTGTCCCTCCTCTTTAAGACTGTTTATTGACATCATTATGAGTAGAGTAAATTAAAACAATCTTATAACCTCGAGCTAAAAAAACAAGTAGAATATTGGCAGCATCATTAAAGGGACATTAAACACTTTGAGATGGTAATATAGAATAATAAATCATATATATATATATATATATATAATATAAATATATATATATATATATATATATATATATATATATATATAAATAAAACTTGCATTATTTACTTTGTCCACTTTTACTGTAATTCCATTCTGAAAATGTGAGCTTTTCAGTTCCTGTTAGAAATAGAAGTGCAGAACACTGTTATATTCCACACAGTCATTGGGTGCACACTCTAAAGACCTATTTATAACTGTCCCCAATTGGCCACAACAGTAAAGGTAACCTACTTTACAACATGGCAGCTCCCATTGTTTTATAGACACTAAAACTTCACACTTATTTTGTCAATATTTAAACAGCTAATGAAACTTTAAAAAATAAATTGACATGTTATTCTCAGACTAATCTTTTCTTTGAATGCTTAATTTTATATAGCATTTATTTAGGGCTAGATAAAAAGTGAAGCACAAACGTATGCGCCCGAGCGAAAAGGGGTATATTGCAAGGAATGGAGCTTATTAATCAGGCTTACCGCTCATATTACAAGTTGAAAGTAAATTACGATTGCATGAAAACAATCACGATTTACACTTCAGAGCTCTGCTTAAAGGGACAATCCAGCCAAAATTGGAATGCACATGGGTACATTTCCATTGTGAATATAAGTATTTGTGCAATATACATGTATTTACAAAAAAATGTTTCTTGTAAATGTTAAAGCTGATTTTAAACTGTCGGCTAGATTACGAGTTGTGCGTTAGGGTAAAAAAGCAGCGTTAAGAGGTCCTAACGCTGCTTTTTTATGCCCGCTGATACTACGAGTCTTGAAGGTTTAGGTATACCTCACACTTCTTTAGCCTTACCGCAAAACGACTTACGTAAACTTCGTAAAGTCTTTTTTCTATGGGACTTCCATAGCGCCGGTATTACGAGTCTGTCCTGGGAGAACAAAAAGTGAGCGGTACACCCTACCTCATCAAGAGTCCTAACGCATTTAAAAGTCAGTAGTTATGAGTTTTACACTACAACGCTGTAGCATAAAACGATTAATAACTATTTAATAACTATTCTACCTAGTTAAAATAAATACAAACTTGCCTGTAGAATAAAAATAAACCCTAACGGCTAGATTTGGAGTTTTGTCGGTAACGACCCGAAAAACTAACGCCGGCTTTTTTCTGGCCGCACCATAAAAATAACTCTGGTATTGAGAGTCCACATAAAGGCTGCGTTAGGCTCCAAAAAAGGAGTGTAGAGCATTTTTAACGCAGCTTCAACTCTCAATACCAGAGTTGCTTACGCAAGCGGCCAGCCTCAAAAACGTGCTCGTGCATGATTCCCCCATAGGAAACAATGGGGCTGTTTAACGCAGCCCCATTGTTTGCTATGGGGAAACACTTCCTACGTCTGCACCTAACACTCTAACATGTACCCCGAGTCTAAACACCCCTAACCTTACACTTATTAACCCCTAATCTGCCGCCCCCGCTATCGCTGACACCTGCATTTTTTTTTAACCCCTAATCTGCCGCTCCGTAAACCGCCGCTACTTACATTATCCCTATGTACCCCTAATCTGCTGTCCTAACATCGCCAACCCCTATATTATATTTATTAACCCCTAATCTGCCCCCCACAACGTTGCCTCCACCTGCCTACACTTATTAACCCCTAATCTGCCGACCGGACCTGAGCGCTACTATAATAAAGTTATTAACCCCTAATCCGCCTCACTAACCCTATCATAAATAGTATTAACCCCTAATCTGCCCTCCCTAACATCGCCAACACCTAACTTCAATTATTAACCCCTAATCTGCTGACCGGAGCTCACCGCTATTCTAATAAATGGATTAACCCCTAAAGCTAAGTCTAACCCTAACACTAACACCCCCCTAAATTAAATATAATTTTAATCTAACGAAATTAATTAACTCTTATTAAATAAATTATTCCTATTTAAAGCTAAATACTTACCTGTAAAATAAACCCTAATATAGCTACAATATAAATTATAATTACATTGTAGCTATTTTAGGATTAATATTTATTTTACAGGCAACTTTGTAATTATTTTAACCAGGTACAATAGCTATTAAATAGTTAATAACTATTTAATAGTTACCTAGTTAAAATAATTATAAAATTACCTGTAAAATAAATCCTAACCTAAGTTACAATTAAACCTAACACTATACTATCATTAAATAATTCAATAAAATACCTACAATTACCTACAATTAAACCTAACACTACACTATCAATACATTAATTAAATACAATATCTACAAATAACTACAATGAAATAAACTAACTAAAGTACAAAAAATAAAAAAGAACTAAGTTACAAAAAATAAAAAAATATCTACAAACATAAGAAAAATATTACAACAATTTTAAACTAATTACACCTACTCTAAGCCCCCTAATAAAACAACAAAGCCCCCCAAAATAAAAAATGCCCTACCCTATTCTAAATTAATAAAGTTAAAAGCTCTTTTACCTTACCAGCCCTGAACAGGGCCCTTTGCGGGGCATGCCCCAAGAAGTTCAGCTCTTTTGCCTGTAAAATAAAACATACAATACCCCCCCCAACATTACAACCCACCACCCACATACCCCTAATCTAACCCAAACCCCCCTTAAATAAACCTAACACTAAGACCCTGAAGATCATCCTACCTTGTCTTCACCTCACCAGGTATCACCGATCCATCCTGGCTCCAAAATCTTCATCCAACCCAAGCGGGGGTTGGCGATCCATCATCCGGTGGCTGAAAAGGTCCAGAAGAGGCTCCAAAGTCTTCATCCTATCCGGGAAGAAGAGTCGATCCGGACCGGCAACCATCTTGATCCAAGCGGCATCTTCTATCTTCATCCGATGACGACCGGCTCCATCCTGAAGACCTCCACCGCGGACCCATCTTCTTCCAGTGACGTCCAACTGAAGAATGACGGTTCCTTTAAGGGACGTCATCCAAGATGGCGTCCCTCGAATTCCGATTGGCTGATAGGATTCTATCAGCCAATCGGAATTAAGGTAGGAATATTCTGATTGGCTGATGGAATCAGCCAATCAGAATCAAGTTCAATCCGATTGGCTGATCCAATCAGCCAATCAGATTGAGCTTGCATTCTATTGGCTGTTCCGATCAGCCAATAGAATGCGAGCTCAATCTGATTGGCTGATTGGATCAGCCATTCGGATTGAACTTGATTCTGATTGGCTGATTCCTACCTTAATTCCGATTGGCTGATAGAATCCTATCAGCCAATCGGAATTAGAGGGACGCCATCTTGGGTGACGTCCCTTAAAGGAACCGTCATTCTTCAGTTGGACGTCGCCGGAAGAAGATGGGTCCGCGGTGGAGGTCTTCAGGATGGAGCCGGTCATCATCGGATGAAGATAGAAGATGCCGCTTGGATCAAGATGGTTGCCGGTCCGGATCGCCTGTTCTTCCCGGATAGGATGAAGACTTTGGAGCCTCTTCTGGACCTCTTCAGCCACCGGATGATGGATCGCCAACCCCCGCTTGGGTTGGATGAAGATTTTGGAGCCAGGACGGATCAGTGATACCTGGTGAGGTGAAGACAAGGTAGGATGATCTTCAGGGGCTTAGTGTTAGGTTTATTTAAGGGGGGTTTGGGTTAGATTAGGGGTATGTGGGTGGTGGGTTGTAATGTTGGGGGGGTATTGTATGTTTTTTTTTTACAGGCAAAAGAGCTGAACTTCTTGGGGCATGCCCCGCAAAGGGCCCTGTTCAGGGCTGGTAAGGTAAAAGAGCTTTTAACTTTATTTATTTAGAATAGGGTAGGGCATTTTTTATTTTGGGGGGCTTTGTTGTTTTATTAGGGGGCTTAGAGTAGGTGTAATTAGTTTAAAATTGTTGTAATATTTTTCTTATGTTTATAAATATTTTTTTATTTTTTGTAACTTAGTTCTTTTTTATTTTTTGTACTTTAGCTAGTTTATTTAATTGTATTTATTTGTAGGAATTGTATTTAATTCATTTATTGATAGTGTAGTGTTAGGTTAATTGTAGGTAATTGTAGGTAGTTTATTTAATTAATTTATTGATAGTGTAGTGTTAGGTTTAATTGTAACTTAGGTTAGTATTTATTTTACAGGTAATTTTGTAATTATTTTAACTATTTTAGCTTTTAAATAGTTCTTAACTATTTAATAGCTATTGTACCTGGTTAAAATAAATACAAAGTTACCTGTAAAATAAATATAAATCCTAAAATAGCTATAATATAATTATAATTTATATTGTAGCTATATTAGGATTTATTTTACAGGTAAGTATTTATCTTTAAATAGGAATAATTTATTTAATAAGAGTTAATTAATTTCGTTAGATGTAAATTATATTTAACTTAGGGGGGTGTTAGTGTTAGGGTTAGACTTAGCTTTAGGGGTTAATACATTTATTAGAGTAGCGGTGAGCTCCGGTCGGCAGATTAGGGGTTAATAATTGAAGTTAGGTGTCGGCGATGTTAGGGAGGGCAGATTAGGGGTTAATACTATTTATTATAGGGTTAGTGAGGCGGATTAGGGGTTAATAACTTTATTATAGTAGCGGTGCGGTCATGTATTTACAGACATATATACACATATAAACACATAAATACATATATTTACATATATAAACATATATAGAAATGCATTGGTGTCCTTTTGCAGTTACGTAGATGAAAATATGAAAAAGCATATTTATGCAATATTCATCTTTAATAAAGGTTTTAACTAATTATTTACTGTAAATGTTATACATTCCAAAGTTCTGCACATAGCAGAATATGTCCTAAGTATTTAAAAATAGATATTTATATATATATATATATATATATATATATATATATATATATATATATATATATATAATTAAGAATTTTGTGCAAAGATCCGAAAAAGAATATCATGTGCGTGTTTACGTATTCCCCCATAGAAGTCAATAGGGAAAAAAAGTGGAAGAAAACCCCACTCTCACGCAAACACGATCACATATTCTCATTTTCATTAAACCATTTGTGTACAATATATATCTATACCTATATATATGAATATATATATATATATATATATACATATATATTCATATATATAGGTATATATATATATATTGTACAAAAATGCCATCATTGGACCATTGGAATATGAAATATTCATATTTCCATGTTGGTTTAATGAATATGAGAATATGTGATCATTTTTGCGTGAGAGTTGGGTTTTCTTCCACTTTTTTTCCCTATTGACTTCTATGGGGGAATACGTAAACGCGCACATGATATTCTTTTTCGGATCTTTGCACAAAATTCTTAATTCTACCTCAATTAACGATTAAGCTGGAGCATTAATTTGCACTTCTCTTGTAATCTAGCCCTTTAATTATTATCAGTTATTTGTAGAGTGCCAACAGGTTCCGCTGTGCTAAAGCCCTTACACAGAGATTAAAAGTTGCACACTGACTGCATCCCACGTGCGATATGTTTTTTTAGATTCCCTCGAGCACCTTCAGCCTTGCTAGCCACACCAGTCCTTATGTTATTAAATATTATTTAATAACATAAGGACTGGAGAGGCTAGCGAGGCTGAAGGCTAAAGAAAATTGTATTCATTAAGAAATTCAGTAAAGCATTTGTGTTTCTTAAATTCTTTGAGGAACCTCAGCGTAGTGACAAGGCTTTTTCTTTAATCTCCCCAGAGAGAGTGCTTTAGCTCATGAGGGCCTTAGATATAAAGTTCATCAACTACAGCTCAGCATTACCATTATACTTAACAAAGCTAAATGAACAAGATAATTATGTATAATTATGTATTAGTAAAATAACTAAACTAGAAAAACAAAGTAATTATGTAAAGTGAAACTTAAAATAAGACTATTACGGCGAGATTACGAGTCTTGCGTTAGCCTTAAAAAGCAGCGTTTAGAGGTCCCAACGCTGCTTTTTAACGCCCGCTTGTATTACAAGTCTGGCAGGTACAGGTGTACCGCTCACTTTTTTTCCGCGACTCAAGCTTACCGCAAATCCCCTTACATCAATTGCGTATCCTATCTTTTTAATGGGATTTTCCTAACGCCGGTATTACGAGTCTTGGAAAAAGTGAGCGGTATAGCCTCTCCTGTCAAGACTGATACCGCATTTAAAAGTCAGTAGTTAAGAATTTTATGGGCTAAAGCCGTAAAATAAAACTCTGAACTAAATTGCTAAAAAGTACACTAACACCCATAAACTACCTCTTAACCCCTAAACCGAGGCCCCTTGCACATCGCAAACAATAAAATAATGTTTTTAACCCCTAATCTGCCGACCCAACATCGCCGCCACTTTAATAAATATATTAACCCCTTACCAGCTGTACTCCCGCCTCGCAAACACTAGTTAAATTTTATTAACCCCTAATCTGCCGTCCCTAACATCGCCGACACCTGCCTATATTTATTAACATTAATCTGCTGCCCCCAACGTTGCCGCTACTATATTAAATTTATTAACCCCTAACCCTAAGTCTAACCCCCCCAACTTAAATATAATTTAAATAAAATTAAATAAAATTACTACAATTAAATAAATTATTCCTATTTAAAACTACTTACCTATAAAATAAACCTTAAGATAGCTCAATATAACTAATAGTTACATTGTAGCTATTTTAGGATATATTTTTATTTTACAGGCAAGTTTGTATTTATTTTAACTAGGTACAATAGTTATTAAAGGGACACTGTACCTAAAAAAATTATTTTGTGATTCAGATTGAGCATGAAATTTTAAGCAACTTTCTAATTTACTCCTATTATCAAATTTTCTTCATTCTCTTGGTATCTTTATTTGAAATGCAAGAATGTAAGTTTAGATGCTGGCCCATTTTTGGTGAACAACCTGGGTTGTCCTTGCTGATTGGTGGATAAATTCATCTACCAATAAAAAAGTGCTGTCCAGAGTACTGAAACAAAAAAAGCTTAGATACCTTCTTTTTCAAATAATGATAGCAAGAGAACGAAGAAAAATTGATAATAGGAGTAAATTTGAAAGTTGCTTAAAATTGCATGCTCTTTCTGAATTACAAAAGAAAAAATTTGGGTACAGTGTCCCTTTAAATAGTTAACTATTTAATAACTACCTAGCTAAAATAAATACAAAAGTACCTGTAAAATAAATCCTAACCTAAATTACAACACTACACTATCATTAAAATAATTACCTAAATTACCTACAATTAAATAAAGTATGAAAAAAACACTAAATTACAGAAAATAAAATAATTACAAGAATTTTAAACTAATTACACCTAATCTAACCTACCTAATAAAATAAAAAAGCCTCCCAAAATAAAAAAAATCCCTACCCTATACTAAATTACAAATAGCCCTTAAAAGGGCCTTTTGCGGGACATTGCCCCAAAGTAATCAGCTCTATTACCTGTAAAAAAAGTACAATACCCCCCAACAATAAAACCTACCACCCACACACCCAACCCTACTCTAAAACCCACCCAATCCCCCCTTAATAAAACCTAACACTAGCCCCTTGAAGATCACCCTACCGTGAGACGTCTTTACCCAGCCGGGCACAAGTGGTCCTCCAGAGGGGCAGAACTCTTCATCCGATCCGGGCAGAAGAGGACCTCCCGAGGGGCAGAAGTCTTCATCCGATCCGGGCAGAAGAGGACCTCTAGAGGGGCAGAAATCTTCACCCTGGCGGCATCTTCTATCTTCATCCATCCGGAGCAGGTCCATCTTGAAGTCAGCCGATGCAGAGCATCCATCCAGACGACAACTACACGACGAATGATGGTTCCTTTAAATGACGTCATCCAAGATGGCATCCCTTGAATTCCGATTGGCTGATAGGATTCTATCAGCCAATCGGAATTAAGGTAGGAAAAATCTGATTGGCTGATTCAATCAGCCAATAGGATTGAAGTTCAATCCTATTGGCTGATCCAATCAGCCAATAGGATTGAGCTCGCATTCTATTGGCTGTTCCAATCAATCAATAGAATGCAAGCTCAATCCTATTGGCTGATTGGATCAGCCAATAGGATTTTTCCTACCTTAATTCCGATTGGCTGGTAGAATCCTATCAGCCAATCGGAATTCAAGGGACGCCATCTTGGATGATGTCATTTAAAGGAACCATCATTCGTCGTGTAGTCGTCGGTCTGGATGGATGCTCCGCATCGGCTGGCTTCAAGATGGACCCGCTCCGCTCCGGATGGATGAAGATAGAAGATGCCGCCTGGATGAAGACTTCTGCCAATCTGGAGGTCCTCTTCTGCTCGGATCGGATGAAGACTTCTGCCCCTCTGGAGGACCACTCACGGTAGGGTGATCTTCAAGGGGGTAGTTTTAGGTTTTATTAAGGGGGGATTGGGTGGGTTTTAGAGTAGGGTTGGGTGTGTGGGTGGTGGGTTTTAATGTTGGTGGGTATTGTACTTTTTTTTACAGGTAAAAAAGCTGATTACTTTGGGGCAATGCCCCGCAAAAGGCCCTTTTAAGGGCAATTTGTAATTTAGTATAGGGTAGGGATTTTTTTTATTTTGGGGGGCTTTTTTATTTTATTAGGGGGATTAGATTAGGTGTAATTAGTTTAAAATTCTTGTAATTATTTTCTTTTTTTCTGTAATTTAGTGGGGGGGGGGTTTTTCATACTTTAGTTTATTTTATTTAATTGTAGTTAATTGTAGGTAATTTAGGTAATTATTTTAATGATAGTGTAGTGTTAGGTGTAATTGTAATTTAGGTTAGAATTTATTCTACAGGTACTTTTGTATTTATTTTAGCTAGGTAGTTATTAAATAGTTAATAACTATTTAATAACTATTGTAGCTAGTTAAAATAAATACAAACTTGCCTGTAAAATAAAAATAAATCCTAAAATAGCTACAATGTAACTATTAGTTATATTGTAGCTATCTTAGGGTTTATTTTATAGGTAAGTATTTAGTTTTAAATAGGAATAATTTATTTAATTGTAGAAATTTTATTTCGTTTTATTTAAATTATATTTAAGTTAGGGGGGTGTTAGACTTAGGGATAGACTTAGATTTAGGGGTTAATAACTTTATTATAGTGTTGGGCGAAGCAGATTAGGGGTTAATAAATGCAGTTAGTTTGCAGCAACATTGGGGGCGACAGATTAGAGGTTAATAAATATAATGTAGGTGGCGGCGATGTTGGGGGCAGCAGATTAGGGGTTCATAGGGATAATGTAGGTGGCGGCGGTGTCTGGAGCGGCAGATTAGGGGTTAATAATATAATGCAGGTGTCGGCGATGTTGGGGCGGAAGATTAGGGGTTAATAAGTGTAAAATTAGGGGTGTTTAGACTCGGGGTTCATGTTAGTGTGTTAGGTGTAGACATAACTTTTATTCCCCCATAGGAATCAATGGGGCTGCGTTAGAAGCAGGTTTTTTTTTTTTTCAGCCGAATCAGCCCCATTGATTCCTATGGGGAAATCGTGCACGAGCACGTTTAGCCAGCTTACCGCTACCGTAAGCAGCGCTGGTATTGAGGTGAGATGTGGAGCTAAATTCTGCTCTACGCTCACCTTTTTGCGGCTAACGCCAGGGTTAAAAAACTTGTAATACCAGCGTTACTTTAGGTGAGTGGTGAGGGAAAACTAAGCATTAGCAATGCACCCCTGTTATCGCAAAACTCGTAATCTCTGTGTAAATGTTTTAAACTAGTTGCTTAAGAATACCCCAGAAAAAATGAAAGCTATTATTCCTTTAAAAAAAACAAAAAACACAATCCATAAAAATTACTAAAAACAATTACCTATACAAACACATAATATTATTTGTGACACAAAATATCTATGAAAATTCAATTAAATATGGCCCAGATTGGAAGCGTAGCAGTATTGATCGCGCAGGTTGCTCTATCAATATCACAGGACTGCGCTCAGAATAGTGCACAATCTGGCATTTACCAGAAAATGTTTAGTGCAGTCGACATCTCTTTATTGTGCACTATACTTTCAGTAGCCATGCGAAACATAACTCATATTAAAAGTTGTGAGCAATTTTTTGCTTTCGAGTGCAGCCAATAACAGTGCTAAAAAAATGAAGGGTGCAGATCATTATTGTGTTTTGAATGTCTCTAGAAAAATGACAAAGGGCATGTGTCACCTTTGTTTGTATCTTAGTGTGTTTGGTTAAAGCCATGCATTGTGTGGCTGTAGGTTACGGACCCAGGAAGGTCCTGGGCCTATTATCATTTGGCCAAATTCTTTAGCTATCTTTTCCATTTTGCTTTAAATCTAGCTGTGTGCTGTCAAGAAAGTGCCAGATTTTCTATGTGTTGGGTTAATAATTTTGTTTTATAATTTTATCAATAAAATTTGAACCCAGGCTTGTCTGGGGTTAACTGCCTGAGTCCCTGAACGCTGTGCAGTTGTCTGTGACTGCTGGTGAGTGTCCTGGTCTTTGAGTTTTGCAAGGTGATAGGATGTGCACCCAGTTCGGTTTTGGCCAAATGTTTGTGTCATTTGCTTCTACAGCTGTTTGTTTTCAAGGTTGGTGAGGCATAAACTTCACTACTGTCAACTCCCAAAGTTCCTCACACAAACTCAGGCCTAGATTTGGAGTTTGGCGGTAGCCGTGAAAACCAGCATTAGAGGCTCCTAACGCTGGTTTTAGGCTACCTCCGGTATTTGGAGTCACTCAAAAAAGGGTCTAACGCTCACTTTTCAGCCGCGACTTTTCCATACCGCAGATCCCCTTACGTCAATTGCGTATCCTATCTTTTCAATGGGATCTTTCTAACTCCGGTATTTAGAGTCGTGGCTGAAGTGAGCGTTAGAAATCTAACGACAAAACTCCAGCCGCAGAAAAAAGTCAGCAGTTAAGAGCTTTCTGGGCTAACGCCGGTTCATAAAGCTCTTAACTACTGTACTCTAAAGTACACTAACACCCATAAACTACCTATGTACCCCTAAACCGAGGTCCCCCCACATCGCCGCCACTCGATTACATTTTTTTTAACCCCTAATCTGCCGACCGCCACCTACGTTATACTTATGTACCCCTAATCTGCTGCCCCTAACACCGCCGACCCCTATATTATATTTATTAACCCCTAACTTGCCCTCCCCAACGTCGCAGCCAGCTACCTACACTTATTAACCCCTAATCTGCCGACCGCAAAGAGCCGCCACCTACATTATAGCTATGTACCCCTAATCTGCTGCCCCTAACACCGCCGACCCCTATATTATATTTATTAACCCCTAATCTGCCCCCCTCAACGTCGCCTCCACCTGCCTACACTTATTAACCCCTAATCTGCCGAGCGGACCTGAGCACTACTATAATAAAGTTATTAACCCCTAATCCGCCTCACTAACTCTATAATAAATAGTATTAACCCCTAATCCTCCCTAACATCGCCGACACCTAACTTCAATTATTAACCCCTAATATGCCGACTGGAGCTCACCGCTATTCTAATAAATGTATTAACCCCTAAAGCTAAGTCTAACCCTAACACTAATACCCCCCTAAGTTAAATATAATTTTAATCTAACGAAATTAATTAACTCTTATTAAATAAATTATTCCTATTTAAAGATAAATACTTACCTGTAAAATAAACCCTATATAGCTACAATTTAAATTATAATTATATTATAGCTATTTTAGGATTTATATTTATTTTACAGGTAACTTTGTAATTATTTTAACCAGGTACAATAGCTATTAAATAGTTAATAACTATTTAATAGTTACCTAGTTAAAAAAATAACAAAAATACCTGTAAAATAAATCCTAACCTAAGTTACAATTAAACCTAACACTACACTATCAATAAATTAATTAAATAAAATACCTATAATTATCTACAATTAAACCTAACACTACACTATCAATAAATAAATTAAATACAATTCCTACAAAAAAATACAATTAAATAAACTAGCTAAAGTACAAAAAATAAAAAAATATTTACAAACATAAGGAAAATCTTACAACAATTTTAAACTAATTACACCTACTCTAAGCCCCCTAATAAAATAACAAAGCCCCCCAAAATAAAAAATGCCCTACCCTATTCTAAATTACTAAAGTTCAAAGCTCTTTTACCTTACCAGCCCTGAACAGGGCCCTTTGCGGGGCATGCCCCAAGAAGTTCAGCTCTTTTGCCTGTAAAAAAAAACATACAATACCCCCCCCAACATTACAACCCACCACCCACATACCCCTAATCTAACCCAAACCCCCCTTAAATAAACCTAACACTAAGCAAATCGGAATTAAGGTAGGAATATTCTGATTGGCTGATGGAATCAGCCAATCAGAATCAAGATCAATCCGATTGGCTGATCCAATCAGCCAATCAGATTGAGCTCGCATTATATTGGCTGATCAGAACAGCCAATAGAATGCGAGCTCAATCTGATTGGCTGATTGGATCAGCCAATCGGATTGAACTTGATTCTGATTGGCTGATTCCATCAGCCAATCAGAATATTCCTACCTTAATTCCGATTGGCTGATAGAATCCTATCAGCCAATCGGAATTCGAGGGACGCCATCTTGGATGACGTCCCTTAAAGGAACCGTCATTCTTCAGTTGGACGTCGCTGGATGAAGATGGGTCCGCGGTGGAGGTCTTCAGGATGGAGCCGGTCCTCATCGGATGAAGATAGAAGATGCCGCTTGGAAGATGATGGTTGCCGGTCCGGATCTACTCTTCTTCCTGGATAGGATGAAGACTTTGGAGCCTCTTCTGGACCTCTTCAGCCGCCGGATGATGGATCGCCAGCCCCCGCTTGGGTTGGATGAAGATTTTGGAGCCAGGACGGATCGGTGAACCTGGTATGGTGAAGACAAGGTAGGATGATCTTCAGGGGCTTAATGTAAGGTTTATTTAAGGGGGGTTTGGGTTAGATTAGGGGTATGTGGGTGGTGGGTTGTAATGTTGGGGGGGTATTGTATGTTTTTTTTACAGGCAAAAGAGCTGAATTCTTTGGGGCATGCCCCGCAAAGGGCCCTGTTCAGGGCTGGTAAGGTAAAAGAGCTTTGAACTTTAGTAATTTAGAATAGGGTAGGGCATTTTTTATTTTGGGGGGCTTTGTTATTTTATTAGGGGGCTTAGAGTAGGTGTAATTAGTTTAAAATTGTTGTAAGATTTTCCTTATGTTTGTAAATATTTTTTTATTTTTTGTAACTTAGTTCTTTTTTATTTTTTGTACTTTAGTTAGTTTATTTCATTGTAGTTATTTGTAGATATTGTATTTAATTAATGTATTGATAGTGTAGTGTTAGGTTTAATTGTAGGTAATTGTAGATATTTTATTTAATTAATTTAATGATAGTGTAGTGTTAGGTTTAATTGTAACTTAGGTTAGGATTTATTTTACAGGTAATTTTGTTATTATTTTAACTAGGTAACTATTAAATAGTTATTAACTATTTAATAGCTATTGTACCTGGTTAAAATAATTACAAAGTTACCTGTAAAATAAATATTAATCCTAAAATAGCTATAATATAATTATAATTTATAGTGTAGCTATATTAGGATTTATTTTACAGGTAAGTATTTAGCTTTAAATAGGAATAATTTATTTAATAAGAGATAATTAATTTCGTTAGATGTAAATTATATTTAACTTAGGGGGGTGTTAGTGTTAGGGTTAGACTTAGCTTTAGGGGTTAATACATTTATTAGAATAGCGGTGAGCTCCAGTCGGCAGATTAGGGGTTAATAATTGAAGTTAGGTGTCGGCGATGTTAGGGAGGGCAGATTAGGGGTTAATACTATTTATTATAGGGTTAGTGAGGCGGATTAGGGGTTAATAACTTTATTATAGTAGCGCTCAGGTCCGCTCGGCAGATTAGGGGTTAATAAGTGTAGGCAGGTGGAGGCAACGTTGTGGGGGGCAGATTAGGGGTTAATAAATATAATATAGTGGTCGGCGGTGTTAGGGGCAGCAGATTAGGGGTACATAGGGATAATGTAAGTAGCGGCGGTTTACGGAGCGGCAGATTAGGGGTTAAAAATAATATACAGGGGTCAGCGATAGCGGGGGCGGCAGAATAGGGGTTAATAAGTGTAAGGTTAGGGGTGTTTAGACTCGGGGTACATGTTAGAGTGTTAGGTGCAGACGTAGGAAGTGTTTCCCCATAGGAAACAATGGGGCTGCGTTAGGAGCTGAACGCGGCTTTTTTGCAGGTGTTAGGTTTTTTTTCAGCTCAAACAGCCCCATTGTTTCCTATGGGGGAATCGTGCACGAGCACGTTTTTGAGGCTGGCCGCGTCCGTAAGCAACTCTGGTATTGAGAGTTGAAGCTGCGTTAAATATGCTCTACGCTCCTTTTTTGGAGCCTAACGCAGCCTTTCTGTGGACTCTCAATACCAGAGTTATTTTTATGATGCGGCCAGAAAAAAGCCAGCGTTAGCTCCGCGGGTCCTTACCGACACAACTCTAAATCTAGCCGAAAGTGAGTGTAAATGAATGCACTAATAGCAAGATTCCTTATTCTCTTTTGAAAATATTAAGAAATAGAAAAATCTCTGTCACTAAGGGGTTATATTGCATTTCTTAAAAAATTGTGTCTTAATTATAATAATAGAATTAAGTTGTAAATAGCCATGTAATTAACTGAATCATTAACTAATTTTTCCTCTGCTCACTTAATCTATTACATATTTATTAGACATGTGCCTTTGGAATTGAATGTGTATTTGGAAATGCAAAAGGAACAAGCCTTTTAAATAAAGGAATAATGAAAGAGCAGCAGAAATGTTGTTTCTTTTTTCTTTTTCTTTTTTTTTTACCTGATTTTCATGCTAGCAGTAAAACCTACTAATCAATGTTGAACAATGTTCCTCCCAGTTGATTGACTTCTCTGTCAGTGAACTAGCAACTAATTTTCATTATTGTTCATTTTACATTACAGCAATATTACGTTTACGCAGATCCCTCTGATGTTTTAAATGGTGTACCCATAAAAGTGCATACTCCTTATGCCAAAATTTGTCCAGCAAGTGTAACATTAGAGAAAAATAAGATTAAACAAAGTTTACCATTAACTGTAATTTTCTGTGTGTGCATTTGGCCAAGCACCCAACTGCCTATGGTGTCATTGTTTTGCCCCCCCACCCCCCCACCCAAAAAAAAAAGTGCCAATCTCCATAAACCAACATTTATATTGGATATAAATCAACTATATTATTACAGAGAATGTATTTACAATTACATGCAGCAGACAATTATCTGTCCCAGTGGGTGGGGGTGGCCTATTTACTACTTCCCAGCTGACACAAATGTGCTAAACAAAAAGTGTCAATTTCTATATTCCACAACTTATTGTGGCTATAATATATTTTGCTAGTAAAACATTAAGGTTAGTTGGCTTGGATAAAAAATAACATACATTAATTTAACAGTACAGGATGTGCAGCCCACATCCAAAGAAGACAGAGAAAAAAAGGAGGGTAGTGGTGTCTTAAAATTGTGTCAATGGTTAAAGGTGGTGCTATAGATGCCCTTACTGCCCAGCTTCCGCCCTTCCCAATTGTGCTGCTTGCTGCTTCAAACTATGTATGTAAAATATTGTGCTATGTCTCCTGTGCTTTTTTGGGTACTCAGCCTGCCTGTGCTCCTGCTGTGTGGGTCCTTCCTTAAACATGGTTTTAATCATATTCTTGTTATATATATAAATATATATATATATATATATATATCCGTTCCAAGAACATAGGCACTCACTGGTCTTTTAGATATGATCCATTTATTAATCGATAAGCAAGTTACATTAACATGACGTTTCAGTACTTAGTTGTACCTTTATCAAATGTAGCAAAAAGATAAATATTAAAACCTCCTAACTAACTTACCCCAAACCGCCACCTAAATACCTCTAGTGTACCTCGTATGCCGCCAAATCTCCGTGGATGAAGTCGGCATCTGACGTCATCAGGGCGCGTGAAGCTGTGCGCCCTGTGAAATCGTAGAGCCGAAGTTGCCATAGCAACTTGTAAACAAAACACAGTACATGCGGCAACGTAGGTATTACACTGTGCAACTTTGTAATTTCACACGCATGCAGCACTGAGTGTCCAAAATGTGAACCAAATCCCATTATACTACATCAGAGTAAAGAGTACCCATATATCTGTAATATGTGATCGATCACTAACATCACAGCGCAGCATGCAAAGAAAATAAAAGAGTCTTAAAACCTAGTTATATACATATCTGTGTATCAATACAACATTGCTGTCAATCCTAAAAACTGTAATAGACCTGTATATGGTGATAAATCATCACTTCTAAGGGACAGTGTCTAATTACATTTAAAGGTGAAACTATCAACTTACATTCATGCCTAACTATCATATGGTAGAAACATAGGAACCAATGTGAGAGCCATTGTTAACCATATTATTGTCCATATAGTCAGTTTAGTGTTGTTAGCTGAAGATGACGTAGATTTATTATTATATCAGTATGTGCCATTTCAATAGAAAGGACTAAAGTCCAGAGAGGTGTTTAGGCCATGAGGAAAGATGGTGTTTAATCTGTAGATCCACTTGGTTTCACACTGAAGCAGGAGATTTCCTCTGTCACCACCACTTGATAAGGGGGGTATATGATTAATCAGCATCGTGTGTAAGCTGGAGACCGCATGTTTATGTTGAAGGCAGTGCCTTGCTACTGGCTGATCAGATTCACCAGTGCGGAGGGCCTCCCGTATCGCACATCGATGATTCGCCATGCGCTCACGAAAAGTTGTTACAGTTTTGCCAATATAGACACTGGAACATGGACAAATGATCATATACACTACATAGGTGCTGGTGCATGTTAAACAATGCCTGATATCGAACCTATGGTTGTTATGAGGATGCTGAAAAGAGTTACCCCTAAGCATACCATTGCAAGTGACACATCCCAAGCAGGGAAAACATCCCATCTTGGTGGGTTTAAGCCAAGACTCCTTCTTATAATGTTTCACCGGGTCTGATTTGACCAATATATCCCTTAGATTGCTTGTTCTTCTGTATGCTATTCTGGGGGCAGAAATCCTCTCAAATGGTAGCATGGGATCACAGCTTACTGCTGGCCAATGTTTCCGGACTGCTTTGGTAAGATGCCTTGTGCTTGGTGTATATGTAGTCACCATATTGATCTGTTCAGGGTCAGTTTTTACTGAACATTTCATCCTTCCTGTCTTGTTTGGATCCATGAGGTCATCCTGTGCCTTTTTGACCATCTCCTTAGCATAGCTCCTCTCCATTAATTTGGCATTCATCTCTTCGAGTTGTTGTCACATCATAGGCTGCTCACTATTGTTCCTAATGACACGGGTGAGTTGGGAGGTGAGTATCCCTTTCTTTTGATGCAAAGGGTGAAAGCTCCTCGCATCCAACAAGGAATTGTGGTCAGTTGGCTTAGTATAGAGAGAAGTGCCAAATCGAGTTACACCCTCTGCATCAACTTTGAAAATGGAAAGATCCAAGAATTGTACTGATGCTACACTATATTCCAGTTTAAATCTAATAGGGCTGGCCATGGAGTTCAAATGTGACACCCACTCAAGCAATGCCGGTTCACCACCTCTCCACATCAAAAATACATTATCTATGTATCGTGTGTAAAATCTGATGTTATTATTCTCATATGGCCGCATCAGTTCACGCTCGTACCATGCCATATAGAGGTTTGCATAAGTGGGTGTCACATTCGAACCCATGGCCGTACCTGCGATCTGTAGAAAAAAGTCATATTCAAACTTAAAATAGTTTTTCTCAAGGCAATATGTCAACCGTGTTATACCTCATTTTGAGGGTGTGGAGGCTGTCAGGTCCATGGTGACTGGTAATGTATTTTACAATGGTCCACCCATAGAATTTCTTTGTGAAATGTTGACATATTGCCTTGAGAAAAACTATTTTAAGTTTGAATATTCATCCTCTGAAGAAGAAGTAGAAACACACCTTTGAAACGCGTAAGGGACTATATCTTACTCCATTTGGAGTGCTTTAATAACACTAATACAATTCGGACTGTGTATATCATTTGTCTTTCGAAAATAACTATTGGGGCTTGTGCTCTAACATGGAACGAACATTAACATATGGGAGGAACTTTTCTCATTTGACTGAGACACAGCATTATCGGTAACCCATATATACAGTTCGTGAACCACAGGCTACTGTTAAGTGTGTTGTACATACCTCATATGTTTGAGGATTTTTAATGTGAGTGGCCATTTGTCTGTTTTTATATCTTTTTTTATCTTAATAAACAGTATTACACTATGTATTTTTTCTTTCCTGCCTTTTATTCTGCATAAATCTGTTGGATTACTGGAGAAAATTTACCACCAGTCTGCAATCTGAATCTCAACTCCATACTCTGAGAGGAGAAGGGAAAAAAAGAGGGGGAAAAAAAGAGAAAAAGAGGGAAAAAAAGAAAAGACAAGGCTGAGTACTCTTTGCCACTGCAGATCTTCGGAAGTTTCCCACTTACAGAGGCGGCAACTTACCTTATATGATTGAGGTTTGTTCTAGTAAGTGCAATACCTACCGGATATCAATGTGTGATAACTCTACTAACTATTATTTCTTATTTAAATTTTGAATAGACTGAATTATTTTCACTTTTTTAAAAAATAATTTTTTAATAACTTGTTTTGCAGCAACAACAAAAAATTCCTTTAAATCCTATTTTTATGTACAAGATCCTGACCCAGGAGTGATTATAAAAAGTGGTCTAATTACTAATCATTACCATAGACTGTATAGAATATTACATACATAAACATATCCACACTGTGAATTGATCTCTGTCCAGCGCTTCTCTCACCCTCCTCTGCCCATTTTTTCTTTTGCAGAAATTCCTAACCTCTCTCAGGTGGGATATTTCTTCAAAATTTATCTCGAGATTTTAAGCTGCTTACACAGGATCTCCCACCAACAGTATAACTAAATTCACACACGGCGCAAATCTTGGTGTGTGTGGTGTATTTTCTCTATTTCTCATTCTCATATGAGAATACAGATCCCCCACACACTCCTCTCCTCTCTTATCCTTACCATTAGTTTCCCTATGCAATGAACAAAATATTAATGCAGTAGATTGAAATATCATGCTAAAAGACCAGAAAATTCAATTATTCAAGCGAGAATAAGCGAGTACAATAAAGACAAAAAGGTAGCAGCTCAATATCCAAAACTTTCCAAGGACAATCTGATTTACCAGTCCGGCCCTGTGCATAAAACCAACTTCCTTTTCAGGATCTATAACACTATTTAAATGTATAATTTTATCACACGCCATAATTCCAGATATAGATAATTAATTAGTGTTTGATTACTCTACCTTCTATATTTTAAGTGCTGCTGACATGTTAAAGCTACTTTGTATTACTCATATTGAGTCTAATATGCAAGGTAACAATTATGGGAGACAAAGGGATAGAGGGCCCGGCCAAGAGTTACACTGTTGTAAATCAGGTCTCGTGAAGGTGATCTATAAAGCAGGTGGGCTTGTAGGCTTAAATGGTAAGGGGGTTCAAGAAGATAACTAAAGTAGGAGAGGAACTAAGATAAGAAAATATTAGTGTATATTATATGCATCACTGAACAGTAGAGTCTTTAAGGAACACTTGAAAGTTTGAAAACTATGGGATAATCTTGTGGAGTGAGGCAGAGAGTTCCACAGAATAGGGGCCAGTCTGGAAAAACCTTCTAGACGGGAATGGTAGGAGGTAACAAGAGAGGAGGAGAGAAAGAAGTTGTGAGCAGAGCAAAGGGGATGGGAGGGAGAGTATCTGCAGATGAGGTTAGTGATATAGGGTTGAGCAGTGTTATTGGGAACTTTAACATTTTGTGTTTAATTCTGGAGTTTAGAGGAAGCCAGTGAAAGGACTGGCAGAGAGGTGCAGCAGATGAGGAGCATCGTGTAAGTAAGATAAGCCTGGCAGAGGCATTAATTATGGATTGTAAGGGAGATAGCAGGCAGAATCACTATTTAGCATGTTGCAGTCAGATAATACTAAATTACTTTTTAGTCTTTAGTATGCACTCCAGGCTATCTGGGGAAGTGTTAAACATACAAAATAAACATGTTTTGAGCACTGTATAGCTTTATTGTTTGCAACATGGTATAACACTGCTATAAAGTTGCTGCAAACACTTCAGTCATATAGAGCTCAATACATGCATATCCTCCAAAGCCTATCTAGACATGTTCTCTAACAAAGAACTCCAATAGGACCAAGGAAAAAAGATTATAAAAGTAATCTTTTAAATGTACTGTCCTTCTGCTAGATTTTTTTGTCCTTGCTTTTTATGGTCTAATTTTCTTCCTTTTCCAGGTGACACACAATATTCATATGTCACTGCAATAGTTGGTGGTTGGTCTACTCACCAGCATTTTTTCATTTAATCTGGACCTCTAACTGGCAGGACAATGTTTTTATACATACTGTCTGTGTATATTTTCTGCACCACTGTTTTTGTTCATCTGTGTATGGGTATGACACAGACACTTTTTTAGCTCCACCTGCACACTTGTGTAACATAGGGTCAATGATGGAGGTGTAGGATATTGATCGATGGATATGAAAAAAAAAAATTTCGCCTGAAAAATTAATTTATTTTAAGGTGGAGAGAGTCCATGACCTGTTACGTATGGGATATACATTCCTACCACTAGGAGGAGGCAAAGTTTCCCAAACCCCAAAAGCCTATAAAACCACTCCCACCTCATTCATACCTTAGTTTGACGTATATATAGTGGTGAGGTATATAGAAGGAGTAAAAGCCTAAATGAGGAGCAGGAAAAAGGATGTGCTTAAACAAAAAATCAACCCCAAATGGATGGAGGCTCATGGACTCTTGCTACCATGAAAGAAATTAATTTATCAGGTGAGATATAAATTATGTTTTCTTTCATTCTTACATATGGAATATAAGCCCAAGATGTGGAAGTCCTTGAGTAACAATAAAGGGAGGGAT
The DNA here is from genome assembly GCF_027579735.1 of Bombina bombina. NCBI lineage: Eukaryota > Metazoa > Chordata > Amphibia > Anura > Bombinatoridae > Bombina > Bombina bombina. The sequence continues at coordinate 599,499,773 of NC_069502.1, forward strand.
TAAAATAAACAGTTTTTTGCTGGGAAATTAAATCCATAAATTTTTTGAATTTCGTTTCGGATCGATTTGAATTTGGGTACATTCAAATGTATTAGTTTTGGATTCATTCGGATGCGAATTCATTTGTATGTATTTGGATGTATTGGTTTTGAATTTGATTCATAAATTCGGAAGTTCGGTATGTGTTATGTTGATTCAGATGGTTCCAAGTTACATAAACAGAATTATTTCACTGTTCTATCTCACTAAATCTCGCTAAATTTAATTTTTAGACTGAATTGTGATTAGTCCATGGCCTTTCGTATGTAACTAATAAATCGGAACTAATTAGGATTTATTTGTTACAAATGCATTTGGATTAGTTTAGTTTTGTTGCTAGGATAATTCGGAAATTCAAATTGATTTGAATCTCCGAATTTGGCAAATTTGTCTCCGAATTTTGATTCAGAACGAAATGAAAAGCACATGTCTAATTTTATTAGAAACTCAATATATAGGCACAATTAATAAACTTAGACAACTTCCTGAAGGACCTTCCTACCAAAGGCTGCATAACCATCAAAATGGTAAAATTTTATAAAGGTATGCAAAGAAGACCAAGTGGCTGCCTTGCAGAAACTTACCCATAGACACTTGTCTACTAATCATTGAGTAGCAGACAGCCAAACCAGTCCTGAAACATATCAGCAGAGGTAATGGAATAGAAGTATAACATTGCTCTGTAAAGGGAGGCAGAAGATGAATCCCTGCTACCCAATTTACAGAGAGCCCATGAAAAGATTTCCCAGAAGTGAAAACATGGTGTCATAAGGCAGTACTCCTTTCTCTTCCCTCTGACAAGCACTGTACTCTGAGTGGAACTGGGCTTCAATAAGCTCTGAAACACCTTTCACTGAAGAATCAAGCACATCATGCTTCAACCACCTCCTAAGGAGGCAAAGTAAAAATCAAGGTATGAGTGAGGTGGGAGGGGTTTTATAGGCTTTTAAGGTTCGCAAAACGTTGCCTCCTCCTAGTGGTAGAAATGTATATCCCATACGTAACAGGTCGGGGACTCTCGCCGCCTATATGAAAGAAACATGACTGTAGATCCAACTGAAACCAAACTGTGCAAATCAGATGTACACATGGTGCCAAGCACAAGCTGAAACCCTCACAAAAGCATTTGTTACAACCCTGTCTCAGATGTATTTCTTATACCCCCCACTCCTCTCTCTTATCCTTGTCAGACCTATTCCCACAAGGTCCTGCATTCTCTATCAACTCCACTTACACAAACAATCAAACTAATACTTTAATAAAAAATATATTATGAAAAGTAAATGTTTTAAGTATGTATGGTCATGTTATTATATACTATTGTATATATGATGTATGTAGCTAAGAATTTGTTGATAGAGTGTATAAAATGAATATAGGTTTAAATAGGACTTAAATAGATGACAAATTAAATCATATTTAAAGAGTAAATCATGCAAAATGTTACCTATAACAAGCAGGTCTTTATTTATTTACACTTAGGCCTTTATTTATCAAGCTGTCAACCGCAAATACGCTGGAATTCCACAGTGTATTTGTGGTGAGCCTGTAGTTATCAAACCCTACAGACCAGCAAAAGTAGAATTTTGTGACGTAACATACGATCCGGTGGAGTCAGTCCGACACAGATCGATGCTTACGTCACTACAGATGTTCCGAACGCAAATTCGGCACAATCTGACTACTTTTGGTAGTTATTAAAAAAATACTACCAGGTACGCTCGCCACTATTCCCAGCCCAGCGTACCTGGTTTTCAATCCACCGCCCTGGAGGTGGCAGATGCCTTAGGAATCAATGGGAGTCTGAAAGCAGCGAAAGCTCATGTTCGCTGCTGCCCAATACCCCATTGATCTCTATGGTAAATGTCTACACCTAACACCCTAACATGTACTCCGAATCTAAACACCCCTAATCTGCCCCCCCTACACCGCCGCCACCTACATTATACTTATTAACCCCTAAACCGCCGCTCCCTGAACCCGCCACAACTAAATAAAGTGTTTAACCCCTAAACCGCCGCTCCCAGACCCCGCCGCCACCTACATTATATTTATTAACCCCTAATCTGCCTCCCCTACACTGCTGCCACTATAATAAACATATTAACCCCTAAATCTAAGTCTAACCCTAACACCCCCTAACAAATATAATTTAAATAAATCGAAATAAAATTACTATCATTAACTAAATAATTCCTATCTAAAACTAAATACTTACCTATAAAATAAACCCTAAGCTAGCTACAATATAACTAATAGTTATTACATTGTAGCTAGCTTAGGGTTTATTTTTATTTTACAGGCAAGTTTGTATTTATTTTAACTAGGTAGAATAGTTATTCAATAGTTATTAACTATTTAATAACTACCTAGCTAAAATAAATACAAATTTAACTGTAAAATAAAACCTAGCCTGAGTTACAATTACACCTAACACTACACTATAATTAAATGAATTAAATAAATTAACTATGATGAAATACAATTAATTATAATTAAATAAAATTAACTGAAGTACAAAAAAAACAAAACACTAAATTACAGAAAATAATAAAATAATTACAAGTTTTTTAAACTAATTACACCTAATCTAATCAGCCAAATAAATTAAAAAAGTCCCCCAAAATAATAAAAATCCCTACCCTATACTAAATTACAAATAGCCCTTAAAAGGGCTTTTTGCGGGGCATTGCCTCAAAGTAATCAGCTCTATTACCTTTAAAAAAAATAACAATTCCCCCCAACATTAAAACCCACCACCCACACAACCAACCCTACTCTAAAACCCACCCAATCCCCCCTTAATAAAACCTAACACTATCCCCCTGAAGATCACCCTACCTTGAGATGTCTTCACCCAACTGGGCCTAAGTCCTCAATGAAGCCGGGTGAAGTCTTCATCCAACCGAGCAGAAGAGGTCCTCCAGACGGGCAGAAGTCTTCATCCAGGCGGCATCTTCTATCTTCATCCATCCGACGAGGAGTAGCTCCATCTTGAAGACATCCGACACAGAGCATCCATACAGACCGATGACTACCCGACGAATGACGGTTCCTTTAAATGAGGTCATCCAAGATGGCGTCCCTTGAATTACGATTTTTAGGGGGGTATTGTATTTTTTTTACAGGTAAAAGAGCTGATTACTTTGGGGCAATGCCCTGCAAAAAGCCCTTTTAAGGGCTATTTGTAATTTAGTATAGGGTATGGATTTTTATTATTTTGGGGGGCTTTTTTATTTTATTAGGGGGATTAGATTAGGTCTAATTAGTTTAAAATTTTTGTAATTATTTTATTATTTTCTGTAATTTAGTTTTTTTTCGTACTTTAGTTTATTTAATTTAATTGTAATTAATTGTAGTTAATTTAGGTGATTAAATTAATTGTAGTGTCGTGTTAGGTGTAATTGTAACTTAGGTTAGGTTTTATTTTACAGGTATATTTGTCTTTATTTTAAATAGGTAGCTATTAAATAGTTAATAACTATTTAATAACTATTGTACCTAGTTAAAATAAATACAAAGTTGCCTGTAAAATAAAAATAAATCCTAAAATAGCTACAATATAACTATTAGTTATATTGTAGCTATCTTAGGGTTTATTTTATAGATAAGTATTTAGTTTTAAATAGGAATAATTTATTTAGATTAATTAAAATTATATTTAAGTTAGTTGGTGTTAGGGTTAGGGTTAGACTTAGGTTTAGGGGTTAATAAATTTAATATAGTGGCGGCGACGTTGGGGGGTCAGATTAGGGGTTAATAAATTTAATGTAGGTGGCGGCGGGGTCCGTGAGTGGCGGTTTAGGGGTTAAACATTTTATTAATTGCGGCGGGGTCCGGAAGCGGCGGTTTAGGGGTTAAAAATTTTATTTAGTTGCGGTGGGGTCCGGGAGCGGCGGTTTATGGGTTTAACATTTTATTTAATTGTGGCGGGGTCCGGGAGTGGCAGTTTAGGGGTTAATACATATAATGTAGGTGGCGGTGGGCTCCGGGAGCGGCGGTTTAGGGGTTAAACACTTTATTAGAGTTACGGTGGGCTCCGGGAGCAGCGGTTTAGGGGTTAATAACTTTATTTAGGTGCGGTGGGCTCCAGGAGCAGCGGTATAGGGGGTATAACAGTATAGTATAGTGTGGGTGCTTAGTGACAGGGTACCAAGAAAGCTGCGAATAAGCCGATGAGCAGCGAGATCAATGACTGTTAGTTAACAACAGTCCGCTGCTCATCGCACCATACTTGGTGCGCAGCTTTTTGACAGCTTTCTTGATAATTTTGGCGAACATATTCATGTCCGTGGCGGCGATGTTAGGTTATCTTAGGCGAGCGTATTGGTGCCGTTGAATGCAAGAAAGTCGACGGCTTGATAACTAGAGGCCTTAATATTGGGTATTGTTATTTTAAATATTTCAAATGACTTGTTTTCTGTTTTTTCAAGGTATACTTTTGAAATTAAAAACACTATGGCCTAGATTTGGAGTTTTGTCGGTAACGACCCGAAAAACTAACGCCGGCTTTTTTCTGGCCGCACCATAAAAATAACTCTGGTATCGAGAGTCCACATAAAGGCTGCGTTAGGCTCCAAAAAAGGAGCGTAGAGCATTTTTAACGCAGCTTCAACTCTCGATACCAGAGTTGCTTACGGACGCTGCCAGCCTCAAAAACGTGCTCGTGCACGATTCCCCCATAGGAAACAATGGGGCTGTTTGAGCTGAAAAAAACCAAACACCTGCAAAAAAGCCGCGTTCAGCTCCTAACGCAGCCCCATTGTTTGCTATGCGGTAACCCTTCCTACGTCTGCACTTAACACTCTAACATGTACCCCGAGTCTAAACACCCCTAACCTTACACTTATTAACCCCTAATCTGCCGCCCCACGCTATCGCTGACCCCTGCATATTATTATTAACCCCTAATCTGCCGCTCCGTAAACCGCCGCTACTTACATTATCCCTATGTACCCCTAATCTGCTGCCCCTAACACCGCCGACCCCTATATTATATTTATTAACCCCTAATCTGCCCCCCACAACGTCGCCTCCACCTGGCTACACTTATTAACCCCTAATCTGCCGACCGGACCTGAGCGCTACTATAATAAAGTTATTAACCCCTAATCCGCCTCACTAACCCTATCATAAATAGTATTAACCCCTAATCTGCCCTCCCTAACATCGCCGACACCTAACTTCAATTATTAACCCCTAATATGCCGACCGAATCTCGCCGCTATTCTAATAAATGTATTAACCCCTAAAGCTAAGTCTAACCCTAATACTAACACCCCCCTAAGTTAAATATAATTTAAATCTAACGAAATTAATTAACTCTTATTAAATAAATTATTCCAATTTAAAGCTAAATACTTACCTGTAAAATAAATCCTAATATAGCTACAATATAAATTATAATTATATTATAGCTATTTTAGGATTTATATTTATTTTACAGGTAACTTTGTATTTATTTTAACCAGGTACAATAGCTATTAAATAGTTAAGAACTATTTAATAGCTAAAATAGTTAAAATAATTACAAATTTACCTGTAAAAGAAATCCTAACCTAAGTTACAAATAAACCTAACACTAGACTATCAATAAATTAATTAAATAAACTACCTACAATTACCTACAATTAACCTAACACTACACTATCAATAAATTAATTAAATACAATTGCTACAAATAAATACAATTAAATAAAATAGCTAAAGTACAAAAAATAAAAAAGAACTAAGTTACAAAAAATAAAAAAATATTTACAAACATAAGAAAAATATTACAACAATTTTAAACTAATTACACCTACTCTAAGCCCCCTAATAAAATAACAAAGCCCCCCAAAATAAAAAAATGCCCTACCCTATTCTAAATTACTAAAGTTCAAAGCTCTTTTACCTTACCAGCCCTGAACAGGGCCCTTTGCGGGGCATGCCCCAAGAAATTCAGCTCTTTTGCCTGTAAAAAAAAACATACAATACCCCCCCCAACATTACAACCCACCACCCACATACCCCTAATCTAACCCAAACCCCCCTTAAATAAACCTAACACTAAGCCCCTGAAAATCATGCTACCTTGTCTTCACCATACCAGGTTCACCGATCAGTCCAGAAGAGCTCCTCCGATGTCCTGATCCAAGCCCAAGCGGGGGGATGAAGAGGTCCATGATCCGGCTGAAGTCTTCATCCAAGCGGGCCAGAAGAGGTCTTCCATCCGATTGAAGTCTTCATCCAATCGGCATCCATCCGGAGCGAAGCGGCAGCATCCTGAAGACCTCCACCGCGGAACATCCATCCTGGCCGACGATCGGAACAGCCAATAGAATGCGAGCTCAATCTGATTGGCTGATCGGATCAGCCAATCGGATTGAACTTGATTCTGATTGGCTGATTCCATCAGCCAATCAGAATATTCCTACCTTAATTCCGATTGGCTGATAGAATCCTATCAGCCAATCGGAATTCGAGGGACGCCATCTTGGATGACGTCATTTAAAGGAACCGTCATTCGTCGTTCAGTCGTCGGCCAGGATGGATGTTCCACGGTGGAGGTCTTCAGGATGCTGCCGCTTCGCTCCGGATGGATGCCGCTTGGATGAAGACTTCAATCGGATGGAAGACCTCTTCTGGCCCGCTTGGATGAAGACTTCAGCCGGATCATGGACCTCTTCAGCCCCCCGCTTGGGCTTGGATCAGGACATCGGAGGAGCTCTTCTGGACCGATCGGTGAACCTGGTATGGTGAAGACAAGGTAGGATGATCTTCAGGGGCTTAGTGTTATGTTTATTTAAGGGGGGTTTGGGTTAGATTAGGGGTATGTGGGTGGTGGGTTGTAATGTTGGGGGGGGTATTGTATGTTTTTTTTTACAGGCAAAAGAGCTGAATTTCTTGGGGCATGCCCCGCAAAGGGCCCTGTTCAGGGCTGGTAAGGTAAAAGAGCTTTGAACTTTAGTAATTTAGAATAGGGTAGGGCATTTTTTTTATTTTGGGGGGCTTTGTTATTTTATTAGGGGGCTTAGAGTAGGTGTAATTAGTTTAAAATTGTTGTAATATTTTTCTTATGTTTGTAAATATTTTTTTATTTTTTGTAACTTAGTTCTTTTTTATTTTTTGCACTTTAGCTAGTTTATTTAATTGTATTTATTTGTAGCAATTGTATTTAATTAATTTATTGATAGTGTAGTGTTAGGTTAATTGTAGGTAATTGTAGGTAGTTTATTTAATTAATTTATTGATAGTCTAGTGTTAGGTTTATTTGTAACTAAGGTTAGGATTTCTTTTACAGGTAAATTTGTAATTATTTTAACTATTTTAGCTATTAAATAGTTCTTAACTATTTAATAGCTATTGTACCTGGTTAAAATAAATACAAAGTTACCTGTAAAATAAATATAAATCCTAAAATAGCTATAATATAATTATAATTTATATTGTAGCTATATTAGGATTTATTTTACAGGTAAGTATTTAGCTTTAAATTGGAATAATTTATTTAATAAGAGTTAATTAATTTCGTTAGATTTAAATTATATTTAACTTAGGGGGTGTTAGTATTAGGGTTAGACTTAGCTTTAGGGGTTAATACATTTATTAGAATAGCGGCGAGATTCGGTCGGCAGATTAGGGGTTAATAATTGAAGTTAGGTGTCGGCGATGTTAGGGAGGGCAGATTAGGGGTTAATACTATTTATGATAGGGTTAGTGAGGTGGATTAGGGGTTAATAACTTTATTATAGTAGCGCTCAGGTCCGGTCGGCAGATTAGGGGTTAATAAGTGTAGGCAGGTGGAGGCGACGTTGTGGGGGGCAGATTAGGGGTTAATAAATATAATATAGGGGTCGGCGGTGTTAGGGGCAGCAGATTAGGGGTACATAAGGATAACGTAGGTGGCGGCGCTTTGCGGTCGGCAGATTAGGGGTTAATAAGTGTAGGCAGGTGGAGGCGACGTTGAGGGGGGCAGATTAGGGGTTAATAAATATAATACAGGGGTCGGCGGTGTTAGGGGCAGCAGATTAGGGGTACATAAGGATAACGTAGGTGGCGGCGCTTTGCGATCGGCAGATTAGGGGTTAATAAGTGTAGGCAGGTGGAGGCGACGTTGAGGGGGGCAGATTAGGGGTTAATAAATATAATACAGGGGTCGGCGGTGTTAGGGGCAGCAGATTAGGGGTACATAAGGATAACGTAGGTGGCGGTCGGCAGATTAGGGGTTAAAAAAAATTTTTTGAGTGTCGGCGATGTGGGGGGACCTCGGTTTAGGGGTACATAGGTAGTTTATGGGTGTTAGTGTACTTTAGAGCACAGTAGTTAAGAGCTTTATAAACCGGCGTTAGCCCAGAAAGCTCTTAACTACTGACTTTTTTCCTGCGGCTGGAGTTTTGTCGTTAGATGTCTAACGCTCACTTCAGAAACGACTCTAAATACCGGAGTTAGAAAAATCCCATTGAAAAGATAGGATACGCAATTTACGTAAGAGGATCTGCGGTATGGAAAAGTCGCGGCTGGAAAGTGAGCGTTAGACCCTATTTTGAGTGACTCCAAATACCGGCGGTAGCCTAAAACCAGCATTAGGAGCCTCTAACACTGGTTTTCACGGCTAACGCCAAACTCTAAATCTAGGCCTATGGGTTTCTATTAGAAGGAAGGGGCTGCAACATATCTCATTTTCAAATATAGGATTTTAACAGTTCTTACACTGCAAACTGTGAAACTGCTCCTAAGCATTATTGTAGCTACAGAAATGTTGTGCAAACAAGAATGCAACCTTTTTTTTTATTTTAAACTGGATAACACCTTTCAATAACATAGCTGAACAAACAGGAAAACTGTATTGCCATGAAAAGGTTTGCCTTGGTGGTCACAAAGGCCCAACCCATTTAAAAGTCTGATCACAAAGGTGCATTTATCTTTGAAAGCCTGTGAAGATGCCTGTACTGAACTTGACAACAACAAAAATGCGAGTGTAAATTAGAAACAATTGGGGTACTGTTCTCACTTTTCTTGAAGATCCCTAAAGCAATATGGAAAATCAAAATACACATACCTATGTAAATTTACATATAAATAAGTAAATGTGTATCCTGCCCACTGCAGATGGACTATACCATAGAGAGGAATAGAGCTTTAATGAATCTAGGCAATCTAGATTATCTTGCACGTGTGCAACATAATAGAATTATACAAAATTGTCTTGGAATACCTGCACAGATGTAAACAAGGCCAGTCCTATCCATTGTGGGACCCAAGGCAGGATGACAAAATGGAGCCCCCTATCTCCCCGCCCCAACCCTGCCCACAACCCTGCACGCCCCATCCCCACCCTACCCTGCCACCACATTTTTAAAATGAAAAAATGGGAGAAAAACAATTTAAAGTGACAGAATAAACCAATTTTTATATAACTGCATGTAATATACAGTACTATTAAGAAGAATATGCACAGATACTGATATAACAAATCCAGCATAAAACCTTTTAAAAACCTACTTAGAAGCTCCCTGTTTAGCACTGCCCAGGCGCCCACCACCACTGTTACCAGCCCCACTCTCCACCGCCTCCACAAAAACCAGTACATTAGTAGTGCTCCTGCTGCTTGCCTCCAGGCTGAATCAGAACATCTCCCTCTGTCGGCACGGCATGCCACCCCTCAACACACATGCTGCCAGGCTGCTCCTCGCTCACCGCAAGTCGTTCTGTTCACTTAACTTCTGCCCTCAGCCTGCCTGCAGCCTCTGCTCCATTATTTATGCAAGGAGCTGATTGATTATTATAGTATAATCCTCCAATCAATCAGCTCCTTGCAGCCTACACCACCTCCTAAGTTCCCAGGCTTTTGAAAGAGACCTTGGGAAAATAAAAAAACCCACCAAAACTGCCATTAAAAAATAAGTTAATGCCAATTATTTTTGTTTTTTTAAAAATAAAATTATTATAGTCAATCTGGCCACCACACACTAAGGCCAGCGGCGGATGTAAAAAATGCTTTTTAAAACCTGTTGAAAAGTATTTAGAAAATATATACAGATAGATCACAAGTTTTGTGTTTGTGTTTTAACGCTGAAAAAATGGTCATTTCAGCATTAAAACAGCAATGCAGCCATTACGAGTCTTGTCGGTATAGCTAATCTGCAAGCCTTTTAGCCTGTAACGCAACGTCAGTCCTGCACTCGAAAAAATTAGTTTTTTTCATGGACTTCCCATAGCGCTGCCATTACAAGTTTTGCGGTGAGGCTAAAAAGCTTGCGTTACACCTATAACGACAAGTTCCATAACGCCATCTGAAAACAGTAGCTATGAGTTTTTGCAAAAAAACTGTTACATAAAACTCATAACTTAAGTGTTAAAAAGTACACTAACACCCATAAACTACCTATTAACCCCTAAACTGAGGCCCTCCCGCATCACAAATACTATATTAAACCTATTAACACCTAATCTGCCGCTCACGACATCGTCGCCACTATACTAAACTTATTAACCCCTATTGCCCCGCACCCCAACATCGCCCACACTATAATAAAGATATTAACCCCTATTCCGCTGCTCCCCGACATCGCCGCCACTAAATAAAGTTATTAACCCCTAAACCTCTGGCCTCCCATATCACTACCACTAAATAAACCTATTAACCCTTAAACCACAAGCTCCCCACATCGCAACAACCTAAATTAAAGTATTAACCCCTAGACCTAACCCTAAACCTAACCCTAACACCCCCTAACTAAATAGTCTACCTAGTTAAAATAAATACAAACTTACCTGTGAAATCAAAATAAACGTAAACTAGCTACAATTGAACTATTAGCTATATTGTAGCTAGCTTAGGTTTTTTTTCACAGGTAATTTTGTATTTAGTTTTAAATAGGTATTATTTAGTTAATAATTGTAAATTTAATTTAGCTCTATTTTAATTATTATAAAGTTAGGGGGTGTTAGGGTTAGGTTTAGATTAAGGGGTTAATAGTTTAATTTAGGTTGTTGCGATGTGGGGGTCTGACGATTTAGGGGTTAATAGGTTTATTTAGTGGTAGTGATGTGGGGGGCCAGAGGTTTAGGTGTTAATAGCTTTATTTAGTGGTGGCGATGTCGGGGAGTGGCAGAGTAGGGGTCAATATCTTTATTATAGTGTGGCCGATGTTGGGGTGTGAGGTAATAGGGGTTAATTATTTTATTATAGTGGCTGCGATATTGGGAGCGGCATGTTAGGGGTTAATAGGTTTATTTCAGTAGCGGCAATATCGGGAGCGGCAAATTAGGGGTCATTAACATTATTTCAGTGTCAGCGATGTCGGGGGTGGCAGATTAGCGGGGTTTAGATTTAGGGTTTATGTTAGGGTTTTAGGATTAAACATAATTTTTTTTTTACCATAGACATCAATGGGGCTGCGTAACCAAGGTTTTCATTCCGCAATCGCAGGTGTTAGTTTTTTTTCTGACACTCTCTCCCCATTGATGCCTATGGAGAAAGCTTGCACGAGCACGTCAAAGCAGCACTTTTTTGCGGTATGGAGCTCAATGCAACCATATCGCACGCACAAGCCAGCTTTTCAAAAATTTCTAATGGCAGCGCTATGGAGAGTGAAATAATGTAACTTTTGTTGCATTCGTTATCTACCCTCTATAGCGCAAAACTTGTAATCTAGGTGTATGTAAATTAGCTTGTGACTTGAGAAACAGCTAAAAACACACTTTTATGATCCTGTGATCATGTTGAATCAATAATTGCTGACAGAGGGCTAGATTACAAGTGTTGCACTTCAGATACCAAGAACTCTTTAACTTTTCAGTTATCGCTCGTGCGCTAACCCAACACCTTGTTAGACCAACTGCGCTAAACCTAAAGTTTACATTCCAATGTTCTTCACATAGAAGAAAATTTCCTTTTTATTTTAAAATATATATAAATATATTTTATATATACCGAAGAAGTTTACCTAGCCAACCCCAAATTATTTATAGGAAGGCTAGGAATTTAAAAATTAGACTTGCTCCCTCAGACTTAAAAAGAAAACAAGAAAAAATAAATAAAGATCTATGGGGAAAAGAACTTAAAGGCTTCTACCCATGTCATAAATGTAAATCATGCCAACATGGAATGAAAAGAAAGAAAATCCAATTCCACAGGGGAAGTATTTAAAGTCCAACAGATGATTAGATGCATAGACAGAAATATCATCCATGTTATAGAGTGTAAATGTGGTGTTCAATACGTGGGGGAGACAGAAAGACCCCTACGAGATAGGAAACAAAGAAAGGAACAAAGAAAGGTACAAAGACCTCCTAGTTCCTAAACATTTTGCTGCATGTAAGAATGCTAATTTGAAACATTTTAAATTCATAGGAATAGATAAGATCTCTAACCACTGGAGGGGTGGTGATCTTCACAATGAAATTTTAAATTTGGAAGGGAAATGGATTTTCCAACTGGGTTCCCTCACCACCACCCCCCCCCCCACCCCGTGGTTTAAACTTGGAATTAGATCTAAACTGTCACTTGAAATACTAATATAAAGTAATATAATTCTCTAATTATATCCACTTTTACCATTAATATAAATGATCTAGTAAAGGTCCTTTTAAAATAAGAGCTGACTCTTTCTAATATCTACATTCATCTTAAAAATAACTCCTTTCGGATGAATATATCAAAATTAGAACATGAAATATTATTCAAATTAAACTGTAGGTATTTAATGGAATTCTTTAGATATATACTAATATTATTTTGTAATCTAAATTCTATTATTTCTGGTTCTTTGATTAATATTTGTTTGCCTTCCAATCCACTATTATTAGTGAATTAATAGTTAAATAATTTTATATATTTTAATAAAATTACTATTTTAACCCATCCTTTTAGGATCATTTATATAACTGGGTTTCCATTTTTAATTCACCAAATATTAATGAGAATTTTATTCCATTTTTGATACTATGGCCTCTATTTATCAAGCTGTCAACCGCAAATACGCTGGAATTCCGCAGAGTATTTGTGGCGAGCCTGATTTGCCTTAGTTATCAAACGCTAGAGACTGGCAAAAGTAGAATTTAGTGACGTAACATACGATCTGCCGGACTCAGTCCGACACAGATCAATGGTTACGTCACTCCAGATGTTCCGAACGCAGTTTGGCACAATCTGACTAAGAGAATCAAAAGAAATAAACCAAGCACAAGGTATGACTAATAGCTCAGGAGACATAGTGCAGATAAGAGAAATGCAACATGGTAATGTAATGGGCTCTATACAGAACCAGATAGAAATGCCAGTTAGAAAGAAAACATCAAATATAAGTAATATTAACACCATTAAAGATAAGAAAAGAGATGATGAAAATCAGTTTTTTCAGCAAGCAGAAACAAAACAGGGAATAGGGGTTGTACAAGAAAAAGGAAAAGGAGAGGAAAGCGGCCAAGTGACGAAAAGATATGGGCTGAGAGCCGCCAAGGCGAGGAACGAATACAAAATCTAGCAGTCATTAATTTGTCCACAGAATCATTTAACAAATCTGAAATGAATGTTTTAGGCCTTGGTTTAAATTTTGTTCCAAACTGTGACTTTAACCTTTTTGACACCATTATCGATTTAAACTGTTTTGTGAGAAAGCTTACATTAAAAAAGTATTTTGCAAGTACCAATGAAAAATCTTTTGAAGGAATGGATGACAGAGTTAGAAATGGAGACATATAAGAATAATATAGGATTAGTAAAGGGCAGTGTGGGCTTTAAGCCTCAATCCATTTTTTATCCTACCAAAACTAGGGGGGAGGTAAAAGTATTGCATTCCCAGATACGGATGGAAAAAGGTATCAATAATCTCAATTATGAACAAAGACAGGCACTAAAATCACTACGTGAGAGGGATGATATTGTGTATAGAAAAGCAGATAAGGGGGGCAATACAGTTATTATGTGGAAAAGAGATTATATCAGAGAAGCTGAGAGACAGCTTTCAGATGAAGAGGTGTATAGCAAACTCTACAGTAATCCGACTAGGATTTTCCAGGGACTTGTGTACGATATATTGGATGATGCCAGAGAAGAAGGTATCATAGATGACTCCACACTAGAATATCTTTTTGTGTCTGAGCCAATAGTACCAATCTTTCATCATCTACCAAAAGTGCACAAGTCCCTGGAAAAAGTGCAAGGAAGACCAATAGTCTCCGGAATAGGCTCTCCTTTTGAGAACCTTTCCTCTTGGATCGATTCATTTCTACAGCCTCTGTTTAAACTTATCCCCAGCTATCTGAGAGACACAAAACATCTCTTGAGACTAGTGGAAAATGAAGCATGGCATGATGGTTACCTTTGGATAACTGTGGATGTAGTAGGGTTGTATTCTTGCATCCCACATAGTAAAGGACTGACGGCAGTTAGATTCTTTCTTCACAAATTTACCAACTATGACGAGCCCTTTAAGGATTGCATCATTAGGGTGACTAAATTTTTGTTAAATCACAATTATTTTTTGTTTGATGGGGGTTACTATCTCCAGAAGCGTGGAACAGCTATGGGGGCTAAATTTGCCCCCTCCTATGCCAACCTATTTATGGGTTGGTGGGAGCTGTTCCACGTTTATGGGGATAGTAACCCTTATAAAGACCATATCCTTTTCTATCATCGTTTTATAGATGATTTGATTTTCATCTGGAAAGGTTCAGTCACCGAGGTACAAGGATTTATCCAATATTTGAACACCAATGATGTTGGTTTAAAATTTACTTACACAGCAGAATTGGAAGAAATTTCATTTTTGGATGTGGTTTTGAAAGGTGATGTAGAAAGTAAGAGAATTAAAAGTGAATTGTATTGCAAGCCTCTGCAGTCCAATGCCATCCTCCATGCCAGGAGCCTATATCCTAAATATACTGGTTTTGGGATAATAAAAGGAGAATGCATTAGACTGAAGAGGAATTGCTCAGAAGAGAGCACTTATAGAGCAGAATGTCTTAAGCTTAAGCAACGTTTTTTGGACAGAGGTTACAAGAGCGAAGTAATAGATAAGTCATAGTACAATCAGAAGGTCTTGATAGAAGGGAGCTCTTATCGGATAACATTAAGCCTAAGAGGGAGCATAATAAGGATAAGCCTACTTTTATAACAAAATACAGCAACCAGTACGGTAGAATTGTAAAGATAGTGGAAAAACATTTTCCGATTCTCAAAGGAGACAGTGTCTTATATGATACTGTTAAGAGAGGTTGTTGTTTTGTGTCCAAGCGTAATCGCACTATAGGCAATTATCTCTCTCCCAGTGCAGTCAGCCAGAAGAAAGCAGGGCAAAGTAGTTGGCTAACATGTAAGGGACATTTTAAATGTCACAACATTAATTGCAAAGCATGTGGGCATGCAGTAGTTTCTAAACAGTTTCAATCGTGTACAACACAGCGTGTTTATGAGGCTACAAGTTGTACAAACTGTAGATCTAAATATGTTGTTTACATGGCGCAATGCACAGAATGTAAGATGCAATACGTGGGTATGACCACCAGGGAGGTGAGGGAGCGCATTAGAGAGCACCTAAATGACATCTCCACCACAACCCCTTGTTCTGCACTAGCGGCACATTTCATAACACAACATAATGAAAATGTAAAAACCTTCAGGTGGCAAGTTATAGAAAAAGTGAGTCTAAAAGAAAGAGGGGAAAATCTTGATATGTTGTTATCCAAAAGAGAGGCATTTTGGATATTTTCCCTGTTTGCCATCAGGCTTTAATACTGAGGTGGATCTTATAAATGTATGGAAGTAAGGAGTTTCCTATATGACAAAACTTTTACCCACCAACTGGCGGTTCATATTATTAAGTATAAGTTTTGGGAAAAAAAACAAAGTATGTTACCTAAGCTAATGTTTCAATAAAAATAAAAATAAAAGGAACAAAGTATAAGCTAATGATTGGTATATAGTACTTAAAAGGATACGTATATATATATGTATGTATACTTAATGATAATGAATTCACTAGTATTGGAGGGTTCAAGTTGGGGAATTAGTCTGTAAGAGGTTAATCTCTGTGTGTGATTATCTGGTGATGTAATTCATCTGTTGGCAAATCAGTAAGGAGTTTAGCCTTTATAAGGAAAGATGGTGGATAATGGAGTTAAGGCTTCTGATGACGGCGTAAGCCGAAACGCGTCAAGCTCTTACTACACACTTGCAAGTGTTTGTTTTATCTCTCCATGCTGTGGAAGTGACCAATAAAGTGTCTCTGGACTTTTTAAGCATATCCCGTAGCACCGCTTCTTTTGTTCTTTAAGATACTTTTAGAAGTTATCAAGATCTTACCAGGTACGCTCGCCACTATTCCGGCCCAGCGTACCTGGTTTTCAATCCGCCGCCCTGGAGGCGGTGGATGCCATAGGAATCAATGGGAGTCTGACATCAGCAAAAGCTCATTTTCACTGCTGCCCGATATCCCATTGATTCCTATGGTAAATGTCTACACCTAACACCCTAACATGTACCCGAGTCTAAACACCCCTAATCTGCACCCCCTACACCGCCGCAACTAAAAAAAAATGTATTAACCCTTAAACCGCCACTCTCGGAACCCACCGCCACCTACATTATGTTTATTAACCCTTAATCTGCCCCCCCTACCCCGCTGCCACCTACATTATACTTATTAACCCCTAAACCGCCGCTCCTGGACCCCGCCGCCACCTTCATTATGTTTATTAACCCCTAATCTGCCCCCCCCTACACTGCCGCTACAATATTAATTTTATTAACCCCTAAACTTAAGTCTAACCCTAACCCTAACACCCCCCTAACTTAAATATTATTTAAATTAATCTAAATAAATTTTACTATTATTAACTAAATTATTCCTATTTAAAAAGAAATACTTACCTATAAAATAAACCCTAAGATAGCTACAATATATTTAATAATTACATTGTAGCTATTTTAGGATTTATTTTTTATTTCACAGGCAACTTTGTATTTATTTTAACTAGGTACAATAGTTATTAAATAGTTATTAACTATTTACTAACTACATAGCTAAAATAAATACAAAAGTACCTGTAAAATAAATCCTAACCTATGTTACAATTACACCTAACACTACAATTAAATAAATTAAATTAATTAACTACAATTACCTACAATTAAATACAATTAAATTAAATAAAGTACAAAAACCCCCCCACTAAATTACAGAAAATAAAAAAAATTACAAGAATTTTAAACTAATTACACCTAATCTAAGCCCCCTAATAAAATAAAAAAGCCCCCCAAAATAATAAAATTCCCTACCCTATACTAAATTACAAATAGCCCTTAAAAGGGCCTTTTGCGTGGGCATTGCCCCAAAGTAATCAGCTCTTTTACCTGTAAAAAAAGAAATATAATCCCCCCCAACATCAAAACCCACCACCCAAACACCCAACCCTACTGTAAAACCCACCCAATCCCCCCTTAATAAAACCTAACACTACCCCCTGAAGATCATCCTTCCTTGAGCCGTATTCACCCAGCCAGGCACAAGTGGACCTCCAGATGGGCAGAAGTCTTCATCCAGGAGGCATCTTCTATCTTCATCCATCCGGAGCGGAGCGGGTCCATATTCAATCCATCCGATGCGGAGCATCCTCTTCCATCGATGTCCTAACGAAGAATGAAGGTTCCTTTAAATGATGCCATCCAAGATGGCATCCCTTGAATTCCGATTGGCTGATAGGATTCTATCAGCCAATCAGAATTAAGGTAGGAAAAATCCTATTGGCTGATCCAATCAGCCAATAGGATTGAGCTCGCATTCTATTGGCTGCTCCAATCAGTTAACAACAGTCCGCTGCTCATTGCACACTTTTTGACAGCTTTCTTGATAAATTTGGCGAACGTATTCAGGTCCGTGGAGGCAATGTTAGGTGATCTTAGGCGAGCGTATTGGGCAGTCGAATGCAGGTAAGTAGACAGCTTGATAAATAGAGGTCTATATTTCTTGATTTAACCAGTTCTCCTGATTATCTCTGGTACATAGTCTTTTTTTTTTTTTTGCGCTATAACTATAAAAAGCTTTATGAGAAATAATGACATTTTTATTTCCATTTGTATTTATGCCACATATCGCTATTTGGTCTCTCTGTCTTTATCAGTTGGTAATCTTTATAATATGATACTACGGTATAACCTCCAATAAAATAATGATCCTAAAAAATCCCCCATATAAAGTTTTTTATGGTAATTGTATTTGACGTTTGATTAAGATAGGGCTCTGGTTAGAGAGAAATCGATATTGGCAAAGGATTGCACATTATTAAGCTAGTGCTGTACACCAACAGTTTGTAAATCTGTGACCACATTCTTGGTTAAGATTATATTGTGAATATCACTTTAAGAGCAGTGTATATATGAGCAGGCCCTATGCCACAACATTATTGAGCTTGAGAAAGGCTGTACGCAGCCGAAAAGCGTTGCTCTTTTATTTCTGTTTTTTACTCATTTGCGCTTCCGTAGTCCTGATACACGGATGCTGTGAGAGTTCACTGAACTCGTGGGTTATTGAAAAAGTTACAGAGGCAAGCAAGAGTGGAATACACTTAAAAAAAAATCCTGGAGGATGAACAACTATAGGCAACCGGTTGTCAGGGTGCCAGGAATCAGACTGAAATGAGAAGTGCAAAAATAATCACACCTTTATTAATAGCAAAAAATAATAAAAAGTCCACAAGTCAAATAACAAGCCAGGAATCAAAACCAGTGCTGGTAGTCAGACGAGACGAGTCAGGAGCCAAAGCAATAGTCAGATGAGCCGGAATCAGGAACAAGGAAAACAGCAGAGTCAGGAACAAGCCAGGGATCAGGAACCAGGAAGGACGTCAGGCAGCCAGGTAATACACAGGAACTCTCACAAACAGATCTGAGACAACGCAAAGGCAAAGCATACTGAACAGAGGCCCTTTAAATAATAAGTGATGACATCACAATTCTGAGACTGCATCCTGTCTCACATGGATGATGCACACCAGTCTGACCATAAAAGGAAGTGCAGGAATAGAGCAGCATCCACCACAATGCACCATACTCAGGAAGAGAGGTGAGTAAAATGGCTGCCAACAGGAGGGAACCCAAGAATGCTCCTCCGGACCGTAGCCCCTCCAGTGAACCAAATACTGTACACGGCCCCTGGACATACGAGAGTCAATAATGCTGCTGACCTCATACTCCTCATGGTTGTCAACAAAGATAGGACGAGGACAAGGTAACACAGTGGTAAACCGATTACAAACCAATGGTTTCAAGAGGGAGTCATGAAAAACATTTGAGATGCGCATAGCAGGAGGAAGGTCAAGAGCGTAGGCCACAGGATTAACCCATTGGAGTATTCGAAAAGGACCAACATAACGGGGAGCCAATTTATTGGAAGGCACACGAAGGTTCAAGTTGCTGGAGGACAGCCAAACTCTTTCACCAACCTGGTAGGAAGGTGCGGGCAGACACCTACGATCCGCCTTGAACTTTTGGGGCTGCATAGAACAATGAAGGCAATCCTGAATCTGCACCCACGTGGAACGGAGTTGCTGGAAATGCTCCTCCAAAGCCAGAATACCCTGAGACATGAATGAATCGGGCACCAAGGATGGTTGAAACCCATAATTCGCCATGAACGGGGATATCTTGGAGGAAGCATTAATAGCACTATTATGAGCAAACTCTGCCCAAGGTAACAGTTCAGACCAATTATTGTGGTGATCTGAGACATAGCAATGGAGGAACTAATCCAGAGCTTGATTAGACCGTTCCGCAGCCCCATTGGATTGAGTGTGATATTCAGAGGAGAAGGAAAGCTGGATCCCCATTTGAGCACAAAAGGAACGCCAAAATCTGGAGACAAACTGGCTACCCCGGTCCGACACTATCTCCTTGGGTAACCCATGTAAGCGTAAGACCTCCCGGGCAAAAATTGAAGCAAGCTCCTGAGCGGTAGGCAGCTTCATCAAGGGAATGCAATGTGACATTTTAGAAAAACGGTCAACCACCATAAGGATAACAGTATTGCCATTGGAAACAGGGAGCTCATCAATGAAGTCCATGGAAAGATTTGTCCAAGGACGCTCACCATTAGCAATAGGTTGAAGAAGACCCACAGGAAGACGTCGAGGAGACTTATTCTGTGCACAAACTGAGCAGGAGGCAAGATACGCAGCAACATCAGAACGAAGACCTGGCCACCAGAATTGTCGAGTGACAGACCAAATCATTTGGTTCTTGCCTGGGTGACCTGCGGCTTTAGGATAGTGGTAAGTGTGCAAAAGTTTAGTTCGAAGATTCTCAGGAACAAAACACTTACCACTAGGTTTCTCAGAGGTGCATTGGTTTGTGCAGCCAGGATCTTCTCCCCCAAGGGAGAAGTCAAATTAGTACGTATGGTAGCCAAAATATGGTCAGGAGGTATAACAGGAGTAGGTACAGACTCCTCCTTGGACAGAGGCGAAAATTGTCGAGAGAGGGCATCAGCCCTAATATTCTTACTACCAGGCAGGTAGGAGACCACATAATTAAACCGAGACAAAATTAGCGCCCATCTGGCCTGTCGGGGCGACAAACGTTTTGCTTCAGATAGATAAGTTACATTCTTGTGGACAGTAAGAATGAGCACTGGCGCGCTAGTACCCTCAAGAAGATGCCTCCATTCCTTAAGTGCCAAAATTATGGCCAGTAATTCCCTGTCACCAATTTCATAATTGCATTCCGCTTGAGACAATTTCTTAGAGAAGAAACCACACGGATGCAAGGAACCGTCAGGCGTAGGACGTTGAGACAAGAGGGCACCTACTCCAGTCTCAGAAGCATCAGCCTAAAGAACGAAAGGCAGGACAGGGTTAGGATGAGCCAGAACTGGAGCGGCAGCAAAGGCAGTCTTAAGACTATCAAAGGCCTTAATGGCAGTAGGTGACCAACGGAGTGGATCATTCTCTTTACGGGTCATGTCTGTGATAGGTTTGACCAAGGAAGAAAAGTTTTTAATAAACTTTCTATAGTAATTGGTGAACCCCAAAAAACATTGAATAGACCGAAGACCAACTGGGCGAGGCCACTGCAGAACTGCAGATAACTTGTCAGTATCCATGGAGAACCCTGCAACAGAGATAACATAACCTAGGAAGGTTACTTGAGTCTGATGGAACTCGCATTTCTTGAGTTTACAAAACAGGCCTTTCTCACGTAGTCTCTGAAGAACCCGTGTAACATCAGAACGATGAGCCTCAAGTGTGGGTGAGTGTATGAGGATGTCGTCTAAGTACACCACAACACACTGTTGCAACATATCTCATAGGACATCATCAATAAATTCCTGAAAAACAGCAGGAGCATTACATAGGCCAAAGGGCATTACAAGATACTTATAATGCCCGCTCCTGGTGTTAAATGCTGTTTTCCATTCATGGCCCTCCTTAATCCTAACGAGATTGTACGCTTCTCTCAAATCAAGTTTAGTAAAGACCGTAGCTCCCTTGAGGTGGTCAAAGAGTTCCGTAAAAAGTGGAATAGGGTAAGCATTCTTAATGGTAAGACGATTAATACCCCTATAATCGATACATGGTCTTAACTCGCCACCCTTTTTCTTCACAAAGAAGAAGCCAGCCCCTGCAGGAGAGAAGGATTTGCGGATGATCCCCCGCAACAGAGCATCGGCAACATACTCCTCCATAGCACAATTCTCTGCAACAGACAGAGGGTACACCCGGCTCTGAGGAGGAATGGCTCCGGGTTGCAGGTCTATGGCACAATCGTAAGACCGGTGAGGAGGCAACGTACTGGCACGCACCTTGTCAAACATGTCTAGGAACTCTCGGTACTCCTCTGGCAATTGAGAAACTGAAGAAGTGCACAAGACTTTAACTGGTTTCCGAAGTGGAAATACATTGCGGGGACCATGACAAAATTTCGGACCTGCGCCAGTCGAGAATGGGATTCTGATTTTGGAGCCAGGGATAACCCAGAACAACTGGAAAATGCGGAGAGTTTATCACCTGGAACTGGAGGGTTTCAAAATGTAGAGCCCCAACAGCCATGGACAACGGAGCAGTTTCGTGAGTAACGAGTGCGGGCTGAAGGGGCCTGCCATCAATGGCCTCAATAGCAAGCGG
Source organism: Bombina bombina (assembly GCF_027579735.1). Classification (NCBI taxonomy): domain Eukaryota; kingdom Metazoa; phylum Chordata; class Amphibia; order Anura; family Bombinatoridae; genus Bombina; species Bombina bombina. Next base: position 599,521,913 of record NC_069502.1, read on the forward strand.
AACGGACTGAGGCAAAACAGGAATGGAGTGCTTTGATACAAAAGCACTGTCAAAGAAATAGCCCGCAGCACCGGAGTCAACAAGAGCCTGAGTGACTATGGAGGAGTCCACCCAGAAAAGGACAACCGTGACCAAAGGTTTCTCCTTAAGCGGTTCCGGGGACGAGGATAAACCACCCAAGGTCTGCCCCAGACAGGACCTTAGGTGTGAGCGTTTCCCGGCCGTGTAGGACAAGACTTCAAAAGGTGGCCCTATAACCCACAATAGAGGCAGAGCCCTTCCCTACTCCTAAAGGCCCTCTCCACCGCGGAGAGACACGTGAATCCCAGCTGCATTGGCTCAGCAGTACCTGGTGACTCGGGACCAGGAGGCATGGGAGGAGAGGGAGGCATGGGTGGGAACGAACACGTAGGAGACAACGGAACAGGAGGCTTCCACAAGTGCTCCTTGAAAGAGGGCCTCTCTCTGAGTCTGATGTCAATTAGGATCAAAAAAGACACCAATGCCTCGAGATCCTCTGGTAAATCTCTGGCAGCAACTTCGTCTTTAATCGCATTAGAGAGCCCATGAAAGAAGGCGGCAACAAGGGCTTCATTGTTCCAACCTACCTCTGCGGCAAGCGTACGGAACTCAATAGCATACTGAGCAACAGATCTTGTACTTTGCTGAATGGACATGAGTCATTTAGAAGCAGAGGAGAAGCGAGCCGGAACATAAAATACCCTTTGAAAGGAGGCCACAAATTCAGGGTAATTTGAAATCACAGGATTATTAGTCTCTCACAAGGGATTAGCCCAGGCAAGAGCTGTGTCAGAGAGTAATGAGATGAGAAATCCCACCTTAGCTCTGTCAGAGGGAAACGCCTGAGGTAACATCCCAAAGTAAATGCCCACCTGGTTCAAAAACCCTCTACACTGAATAGGATCGTCTCCATATCGCTGAGGTAGAGGTGCAGAACTGGACATGCTCCTGGTAGGCATAGGTGCAACAGCGGAAACAGGAGCAGCCATAATTTGCGGGACACTTTGGTCCAAATGTGCAGTGCGAGTCAGCAGGGTTTGCAGGGCTAGTGCAAATTGATCCAAGCGGTGATCCTGTACATCCATACTGGAAATGATGGCAGGTAAAGGTGGATTATTTGCACCATTGCGTAATGTCAGGGTGCCAGGAATGAGACTGAGACGAGAAGTGCAAAAATAATCACACCTTTATTAATGGCAAAAAATAAAAAGTCCACAAGTCAAATAACAAGCCAGGAATCAAAACCAGAGCTGGTAGTCAGGCGAGCCAAGTCAGGAGCCAAAGCAAATAGTCAGACAAGCCGGAATCAGGAACAAGGAAAACAGCAGAGTCAGGAATAAGCCAGGGATCAGGAACCAGGAAGGACATCAGGCAGCCAGGTAATACACAGGTACTCTCACAAACAGGTCTGAGACAACACAAAGGCAAAGCATTCTGAACAGAGGTCCTTAAATAATAAGTGATGACATCACAATTCTGAGACTGCATCCTGTCTCACATGGATGATGCACACCAGTCTGTTCATAAAAGGAAGTGCAGGAATTGAGCTGCATCCCCCACAATGCACCATAGTCAGGAAGAGAGGTGAGTAAAATGGCTGCCAGCAGCACATGGCAAACACAACAGGGAAAAAACCCTGACACCGGTGTAAGTATAAATGTACACATTGCCATTGGAATTTTATATCTTATTTAAAGGATCTTTCTGTCCTTTCTCTCGTCCATACTCTGTAGCTTTTCAACTCTTCAATTCTTCAGTTTATCCACTAACGTGCTTGCCTAAAATTACTAACCAGCAAACGGCTTTACTCTTTAAAATAAGACTTTTTAAGGAAAACTGACTTTTTTTCTTCAATTCAAATAAAAGGAGAATTATTTTATGTCTGTTGATGTTTACATGTGAAACTCTGTATGTTTGAATCTGAGATTTTTTTCTGTTATGTTATTTATTGTGTGTTTTTTGGCTGATTATTGCCTTTTTATCAAATGCAATTGTATGTTTTTAAATTTTGATCAATTTTTAATGTTTGAAAACATTTAACATGTATATATATATTTATATTTAATACCTACTTAGCCAGGTACCACACACATTTAGCTGCTTTTTTTAGGGCAGTGCAGCTGTATATAATTACCAGCCTGCAGATCTCTGTAGACATTGTAATTTAACCCCCAAACATTTATACCTTACAGGTTAAGTAAACCACACCCATATCCCAGGTGCATTACATCTCTGTCATCTAGTGCAAGACAATATATATTGCAAACTTCTTGTAATTGCTTACTTCATTTTTTTTACTAGAAAAGACAAGATGCAATAAAATAAATCTATAGTGCAACAAACATAAGTAAATTACTATTTACATTAAACACGCATCCTGTATGTGACAATGTTGTTATTATCCTTGGTGAACTAAAAAGATGTACCAATACATATTTTTCTCAGAAAAAACATGCAAGGGATAGGTAGGTATTTAAGCTTCTGGGACATACTGTGTCAAGCTCTGAGATCCAATTTCTATCCCCACCTCTCTTTAGTGGTGGAATATGATCTATTGGGCAGCATCTCAGGCTTGACACAGGGGCCTCCATTACATATGCAGCGTCGCCCGCAAAAGCCGGAGAAGCCAGATTTTACGCGATTTTGGTATTACCTATACGGCATAGCATACAAGTTACGCGCGTATATTTCACACACAATTTGGTATCCAATATACAGCGTAAGGACTTAGGCTTGCAGAATTCAGAGAATCTACTCCATTCTTATCTCGCCACAAATTGCAGGCGCAGGAACCCTTGCACTGACTCAAAAAGCAACGTAACTCCCTGAGGGGGACCCCACTGCTCCTATCCTCTCCAATACTCCTCTCCCTGCCATCCTCCCACTAAATCACACTACACACACTCACACTCACTCCCAGTTCAAACACATACAATCACAACCAAACACTCAGCCTATCACACTGTAAAATTAAAATTAAATGTGTTAGGTGTTAGAAAAAAAAGTGTGGTGTATTTTGTATATGTATGTATGCAAAATGTGTGCAATATGTAAAAATATGTGTAAGTGTACAAGCTTAATCAAACAACAATGCGACCTAACTAACTCCTCTGTTTGTGCCTCTCCCTCTACTCTGACTAATCCTCCACTCCAGTGTAGTGTGCTGTAGCTCAAAGAACAATCGCATTTATATTGCGGTTCATTTTTACGAGTGTTAGCCTAATTTGCATAAAACTACTCTTTATCGACACTTTCCGTGGAGAAAATACTGGCGTAAGTTACTTGCAATGACTAAAATGTGTATTTGTGCACATTTCAGAAGATCGCCAGTTTGTCCTACTTACGCCAGTTTAGCATCTAACGGCGCAGTATATGTAATACCCTGATGTGTGAGGTGAAATTACGGGCGGCGTGGGTTCCCATGCTTGCGCCGAAAACCTGCGCCGTATATTTGATTGCGCCCAGGGTGTCCATGGTCAAGGAAATGTTTTGCAACTGGCTGTTCAGATTCACCTTCTCTATGGCTTGCCTAATGCTAAACCTATGAACAACCATCCTCTCTTTGAGCAAACACTATTTTTTTCCAATGTAAACACCCCCACACGGACACAATAAGAAAAAACGATGTATTTGGACTCACAATTGAGTGCATGTTATCATATGTCACACAACCATGGCATCTGTAAACTCCTGGTTTTCTCTGTATGAATTGTTGTTTACGTAATTCATATTTTTCAGTGGGGTCTGCTTGCACACTATCTCTGATGGATCTCCCTTTTCTATAAGACAATATTGGCATTTCTCTAATGTGGGGGATAGCCTGTCATCACCTTGGCAAATTTTCCAATTGTCACAGATAGCCTTGCATATTTTCCAACTATCAGTCGTGTAGTCAGTGACAAAAAAATAATCTGCCGCTGACCTTTCTTTTAACCTGGGTTTTCTCTATTTGCAAAACCTGTTCTTTGCTCTCAATTATGATCTTATCAGGGTATCCCTGCTGGGAGAACCTTTCACCCATATCATCTATTTCCAGCTTCACTTTCTCACTTTTGGAGGTCAGATGTACTGCCCTTAGCATCTGGGCCCTTGGCATAGATCTCAAGAGATGTTTAGGTGAAAGCTCACATATTTCACTAAAGTGTTCCAGTCTGTGGGTTTTCTGTACACCCTAGTCTCAATTCTACCATTCTCTTTAAAGAATTCCACATCAAGGATTTCTATTTTCATAGAATCCATTTAGGTACAAATTTAATAGTACTAGATAGACTATTTACGCTTTCTATTAGTTCAACCAGAGCAATCTCATCCCATGCCATAAGAAAAACACGTCATCAATAAATCTACAATATTTTCTGCCATATTGTGTAAACAAGGAATTTTTGAGAATTTACTTCTGCTCATAGAAGTGCATATATATATTTGCGTAGCTCTGGGCCACATGTGAGCCCATAGCTGTCCCAGTACACTGCAAATATATATCACTCTCAAATTTGAAATTTTTTTATGTAACACAAAGTGTAGTAACAAGGCAGTATACTCTATTGGATGGCCATTAAAATCAGTAATTCCCTGCAGCAGGTCCTTGACCGCTTCAATGCCTTCTTCATGGGGGATACAAGTGTAAGTTTAGACATATCCATGGTTACAAATAAAGCACTCCCCCCACAATCTCTCACTGCCTCCAATGATTCTATAAAATGTTTAGAGTCTCTGATATATGATGGAATCTTTTTTACACAATTCTGCAAATGATCATCTAAGAATTTTGCCACAGGTTGATTTAATGAGTCCATTGCCGAGATAATGCGACTCCCTGGGGGGGCTGTGAGTGACTTATGGATTTTGGGAAGCACATAGAATACCAGGGTTTTGGGGTATTCTGTGCTCATATAACCCTTTTCATTATCTGAAATCCACCCATTTTGTAACCCCATCTGCAAAATGTTATCAAATTCCCTTTTGTATTCATGAGTGGGGTTTCTATCAAGTTAATGTAATTCCTCATATCACTTAGTTGTCTTATCAGCTCCATCCTATAGTCCTTGAGGTCCATTAGGACTACACTTCCACCCTTATTGGCGGCCTTTACTATGATCTCTTTATTGTTCTGTAGTGTGTGCAATGCCTCCCACTCTCCTTGATCCAAGTTATATTTAACTTTGGATGGAATATTTTGCAAATTAACAAGGTCTCTTTCAACCTTCCTCAAAAAGGGTCACTAAATGTGGGTTTTAGGGGAGAGATCAAATTTACTTTTACGTTATTGATCCTTATGAGTATCCTGAGCAGTGTCCCTCTTATCCAAAAATAAAACTTTTAGCCTCAGTATGCGTCTATATATATATATATATATATATATATATATATATATATATATATATATATATATATATTATATATCAATCTTGTTCCTTAACTTATCACCCCTAGTTTTAGGAACACTATTAAGCCGTCGGTCAAGCACTCGCTCCTCCTCTCGTGTCAGCTTGTGTGCAGAAAGTTTAAAGATGACCTTTTCTTTGTGTTCTCTGGTCCGGTCACTTTGCTGCGTGTCACCCTTACACACTCTCCGCCTCCCTCTCCTGGTGCGCGTTCTCTTCGATCCTTGTCCAATTCCACGGATAGACGAGATTGAGATGGTAATCTTCAATGATGCGCCTCCGTTTGCTGCGCTTGTATTTTGGACCTGTTCATTCAACTTTGTCAGCCAATCTTCACACTTGTCCCCTGTGAGTATCTTGACAAAGGCTCAAATTAGGACCGAAACGTTGGACAATAAATGTTTCTGAAAAGAAAGAAAGTTGTGAGCTTGAGTCATTTGTGAAATATATATATATATGTATATGTATATATATATATATATATATATATATATATATATATATATATATATATATATTTATTTATTTACAAAAATAAAAAATAAAAAAAAATTCCATGTGAAGAACACATATATTTACACACACACACACACACATATATATATATATATATATATATATATACATATATATATATATATATATACATATATATATATATATATATATACATATATATATATATATATATATATATACATACACAAACATATATTTACACACGCACACACACATATATATATATATATATATATATATTTCAAGTGATGGTGTAAGTGCACTCTCACCAACTTATGCAACTTGTCAGGGTGCTGTAAGATAATAGATAAACTGTAGCAAAGAAGCACTCACTGAACGATTCCAACTGTGACAAAAGACTTTAATTCAAACGAGTGACGTTTCGGGACAATAGCAGTCCCTTCCTCTGACAAGCTAACAATGTGAAAAAGCAGGCCTTAAATAGGCTCCAAAAGTACCCTCCCCATAAGTGTGACCAATCACGGTCAAGGTAACAAAACCTATCTTACCCAGTAACAAATAGTAATCGATATTACAATAGTGCAAAACAAGTTAATCAAGTGAGTTAAAACATAGGACCCCGTGTTGCTAATAGAGTGGGGGGAATAATCACAGTCCAACCCTGTCTAATCAGTTGCTAAACGACTTTAAACAAAGTAAAAAACGAAGTAAAAAAACGAAGTAAAAGAACAATATAATGTGAGGATCGTAATTCAACCAATCAGTGTGATCCCAGTCATGTAGATCATAATTCCACCAATGGGCAGTCATCAGACTTGTGGGAATTATAATAGTGCCAATCAGCAGCCTAATAGCATTCTGTATCAGAAGCGTCATACCTCTACGCTTTCCAGATATGCCCACCTGTCACTGACAATGCCTGTTGCCTATAGCAACACAGCAAAAAACATTTTGCTAAATCGGACCAGATCGCTGCTTGCCAGTCATGGACAGATGCAGCGATACGCTCGCCATAGGAATCACAGCGGCTTTCCTTCAGAGTTATTGTTAGTATTACCCATATCTGATAACAAAGGCGTTACACAGCCAAACTAATGCTGTTAAAGAGATGGCGAGATCTGACCAATCAGCAGTATGTCCACACCCCCATGGGCGTAACAAGACCATCGCTATGTTATTGTCCGCCTCTATGACTCTATATCAGAGATGATGGGCTAACCTATTAAGATAATCACACTCATCTAAAAGTGACAAGCAGTTTCCATCCAGGACCACACACATAGACGGACAATGGCGAACATGGCTATATTCGTGTAACATTACCAATAAGTGTTAGTTGTTTATTTCATAACAACAAACAGTGATTCTAATACCTATCTGTTTCTACGGTCGCTGCATGCAGACACCTATTCTGTGCATCAAACAACATCCTAAAAGTAAAATCTAAACAGTGTAAACAGAAACAAATAAACCTATATATATATAAAGGAAAACCTGTATGCATAAAACCTATATGTATAAAACAACATATAAGCTATTCCATATCCATAGTGAATAATAACGAAAAAGTGAGATGTATATCACTGTCGGTTCCTTGTAAGGGCACCGCAGGCTTAGCATCTAACCATAATTGTGGCACCGATTATGGGTTTGGTGTGAGGTAGACCACCCAAGCTAAAAAGCAACACGGGGTATACACAAAGTGAATACAATTAAAATTAAGCTAATGTTAAAATTAATTCGTCCATATAATGGACACAATAATATCAACATGATGTTAAGAGAGCCACCTATGGATATTACATGGGGCAATATAGGACAGAGAAATCAGCATTGTCTTCGGTTACATTGTGCTTTTAAATCAGTCAACTGTATTCAGGGTCTGGAAAAAATAAAATTAAAAATAAAAATAAGATGATAAATCTAAATAAATAAATAAAATAAAAATAATAATAATAATAGATAATAATAATAAAATGAAATAAATAAATCAATAAATAAATCAAATAAATAAATAAAGAAAATAAAATAAAATAAAATAAAATAAATAAATAAAAATAAAATTAAAAATAAAATAAAACAAACTAAAATAAACAAAAATAATAAATGTAAAAAAATAAATGTTGATAAAGATGAATAAGATATAAAAGACAAGAGAAAAAAAAAGGGGGAAGAAACTGAAGAAGAAGAAAAAAGGCAGTAGTAGATTAGACAGAAACAGCCACCATACAGAAAATGAAACCCCATTAAGTAAAAATATGAAGGAATCAAGAAGTCAAGTTAGAAAGGAAAGAGAAATAGAGAAAGAATGAAGACTAAGAACTAATGGATCATGAGCTCTCATTGAAATGGACATCTATATTCATATAGCCTGGGTCTCAGCGTTCATAAATAACATTGCCATCCTGTGTGGGTGTTGAGACCCCTGGGACTGAGGGTACCAAGTTCATAGATCCACCTTGATTCTTTGCGGAGTAGCATGTTATCTCTGTCTCCCCCCCTCCGTGGGGTCGGTACGTGGTCGATCAGTCGAAATCTCAGATCGTTGACAGTGTGGCCTGCCTCCAGGAAGTGCCTTGCGACCGGTTGGTCTGCCTTTTTGTTTCTTATGGCCAAACGAATGCTGGACCTGTGGTTGGCCATTCTCGTCCTTGCATCGTCGGTTGTTTTGCCAATGTAAAATTTCCCGCAAGGACAGTTCAAAAGATATATTACGTATTGGGTGGTGCAAGTCAGATAGTACTTGATCTCGTATGACCTGTTGCTTTCAGGGTGACGAAAGTGGGAGCCAGTGATCATCCCACTACACGTCACACAGCTAATGCAGCGGTAGCACCCTTTCTTTTTCGTCCTCAGCCATGTCCTTGCACCCCCTTCTGGATTGACATCTGCTTTCACAAGATGATCCCTCAGATTTCTTCCTCGACGAAACCCTATCCTTGGTGCCTTCCAATTCTTGAAAGGCAGAGTATGGTCTGCTTCAATCAGTTTCCATTCTTCCTTAATCGTATGGGTTAGTGGTATAATATCTGGTGAATATGTGGTCACAAAGGTGAGTTGATCTCCTTGTTTAGATTGGGACTCTTCTCCTGGTTCACTCGTACATAACACACCTGATTTAATCTCTAGCAGATCCTTATGCTTATATATATACATACACAAACATATATTTACACACACACACACACACACACATATATATATATATATATATATATATACAGTATACACATACAGTATATATATATATATATATATATATATATATATATATATATATATATATATATATATATATAAAGCAATGTAGAAGTGCACTCTCACTTAACCCCTTAATGACCACAGCACTTTTCCATTTTCTGTCCGTTTGGGACCAAGGCTATTTTTACATTTTTGCGGTGTTTGTGTTTAGCTGTAATTTTCCACTTACTCGTTTACTGTACCCACACATATTATATAGCGTTTTTCTCGCCATTAAATGGACTTTATAAAGATACCATTATTTTCATCATATCTTATAAATTACTATAAAAAAAATATAAAATATGAGGAAAAAATGGAAAAAAACACACTTTTTCTAACTTTAAATAGTTTCTAAATTTTGTCCAGAGTTTAGAAATACCCAATGTTTACATGTTCTTTGCTTTTTTTGCAAGTTATAAGGCCATAAATACAAGTAGCACTTTGCTATTTCCAAACCACTTTTTTTTTTTTAAATTAGCGCTAGTTACATTGGAACACTGATATCTTTCAGGAATCCCTGAATATCCCATGACATATATATATATATTTTTTAGAAGACATCCCAAAGTATTGATCTAGGCCAATTTTGGTATATTTCATGCCACCATTTCACTGCCATATGCGATCAAATAAAAAAAAGTTCACTTTTTCAAATTTTTTTTTTTATAAACTTTAGGTTTCTCACTGAAATTTTTTACAAACAGCTTGTGCAATTATGGCATAAATGGTTGAAAATTTTTCTCTGGGATCCCCTTTGTTCAGAAATAGCAGACATATATGGCTTTGGAGTTGCTTTTTAGTAATTAGAAGGCCGCAAATTGCCATTGCGCACCACACGTGTATTATGCCCAGCAGTGAAGGTGTTAATTAGGGAGCATGTAGGGAGCTTTTTGGGGTAATTTTAGCTTTAGTGTAATGTAGTAGACAACCCAAAGTATTGATCTAGGCCCATTTTAGTATATTTCATACCACCATTTCACCGCCAAATGCGATAAAATAAAATAAAAACTTAAATTTTTCCAAATTTTAGGTTTCTCACTGAAATAATTTACAAACAGCTTGTGTAATTATGGCACAAATGGTTGTAAATGCTTCTCTGGGATCCCCTTTGTTCAGAAATAGCAGACATATATGGCTTTGGCGTTGCTTTTGGGTATTTAGAAGGCTGCTAAATGCCGCTGCGCATCACACGTGTGTTATGGCTAGCAGTGAAGGGGTTAATTAGGTAGCTTGTAGGGTTAATTTTAGCTTTAGTGTAGAGATCAGCCTCCCACCTGACACATAATCCCCCCCTGATCCCTCCCAAACAGCTCTCTTACCTCCCCCACCCCACAAATGTCCACACCATCTTAAGTACTGGCAGAAAGTCTGCCAGTACTAAAATAAAAGGCATCCTTTTTTTATTGTTGTTTCCCCCTTTGCATATTACATATGCTGCTGTGTAGGATCCCCCCTTAGCCCCCAACCTCCCTGCCCCCCCCAAACAGCTCTCTAACCTCCCCCTCTAACTTCTTGGCAGCCATCTTGGGTACTGGCAGCTGTCTGCCAGTACCCAGTTTACAATATATAGTCACTTTTTATTTTTTATTTTATTGTTTTCTGTAGTGTAGCTGTAGTGTAGCCCAAGACCAACCCCCACCCCCTCCCAGATCCCTTAGATTACTTTTTTGGGGCATTTCTTCCCCCCCTTCCTCCCACTTATACTTGATCATTTCTGAAGTGTAGCAGTTCCCACCCGCTCCCTCCCCGTGCACGTGCCCGCCGCCCCCCTGTGCACGAGTGCGCGTCCGTGCACGCGCCCAACTGTCCAGCCCCCAATCCCGCCCCCCTCTGTGTCTCAGAACCCATCGATGGCCGCCCACCCGCCTCCCACTGCAGCTCCCACCCACCAATGAATGCGGCCATCGATGTCCGGTGTAGAGAGGGCCACAGAGTGGCTCTCTCTGCACCAGAGGGGTACAAATTGTTACCTTCCAGCTGCTTTCCGGTTATTGCAGGATGCCTCGATATTGAGGCATCCTGCAATAACCGGAAAGCAGCTGGAAGCGATCAGGATCGCTTCCAGCTGCTTTCCAAACCGAGGACGTACGCCATATGTCCTCAGTCATTACCTGTATTTTTTCTGAGGACGTATGTCGTACGTCCTCGGTCATTAAGGGGTTAAAACAAACACATTTACCAGGGTGCTAGCAAGAACTATAATTATTAAAAAGAACGCTGTGCACTCTCTGGATTTCTCCGAAAAGTTTTAATCGAACAGGTGACGTTTCAGGGGGCAATTGTCTGAGGAATGGGCGATTGACCCTGAAACGTCACCTGCTTGATTAAAAAAAAATAAGAAATCCAGAGAGTGCAAGCCATTCTTTTTTATATATCTATATCTATATATATACTGTATATGTATATATATATATATATATATATATATATACATATACGTATATATATATATATATATATATATATATATACACACACACACACATTACATAAATATACAATGAAAATATATGTAAATAATATATATATATATATATATATATATTTTTTTTTTTAAACCATTTTTATTGAAGTCATGAACAAATACAGCATAAAGGGTATGCCCAAAAACATTTACAGAAAAGTGCATATACAGTATTGTTAGATGAATATTGCAGAAAAACAAAGAGAAAAAATATGTAGAAAGGGCATTATGCATTCATCTATCTCAAGTGCTATTATTAGGTTTGGGCAATCTATAGTGAGACTTCAGTTTTACAATAGAGGTAATGAAAAGAAAACAAAAATGGTCCTCTCTGTGCCATATAGAAAGTGGATTATCTTTTCAGGTAAAATTGGGCCAGGGGGAGTTAGCTTAATAGCTCTATGGGGGGGGGGGATGCAGCGGGCAAGAGCCGCTCAAAATAGAGTGGGGGGGAGGAGATGGAGGGCGGAGCCAGTTAGTATGCCAGGTTTGTAATTACTATTGGGTCTCAAAGATTTCAAATACACTACTAGTAAAGTAAATTTATCCTCCATTAACACCATGAGTAATTTGAGCTAGGGTAAGTCACAAAGAGGTTAAAAATTTCACAGTCACAGCCTCGGAACCCGCTAAGGACCCACTGAGTTCACAGTACTGTTCGTCAATTTAATAGAGAAAATCAATAATTGTGTCCCCTGTGTATGTAGATTCAGCGTATGGCTGTTGAGAGACATCTCTTAAGACCTGCTCATGTTTTTGGCTTAACTAGGAAAAATATGGTTTCTAGCAAAGAGCCACTAACTAGAAGACTCAACAGTATTTAGAGAGTATAGCCACCGAAATCACTCATAACAGGAGTCTTGAATATAGAAAATATAAACTCCATGGTGGGGCTGTCTCTCAAGAACTACTGCATTAGTTCAAGCTCTTTGTGCTAAAATAAGGGCGTCTATACTCAATTATATTACTATGGATATTATGAAGAGCTAAATATCTAGATGGGGTAAAATAAACCACGGACATACTAGTGGAATGTAGTGTACATGTGCCATGCAAACTATCTATCTAGAAGAGGTAATATGAAACACAAAAGTACTAGTGCAATGTGATATACATGTGCCATGAGAGCTAACTATCCAGAAGAGGTAATATGAAACTCAGAAAATACTAGAGCAGTGTGACATACCTGTGCCATGAGAGTTAAGTATCTAGAAGAAGAGATGTAAAACAGAAACATACTAGTGCGGCATAACATACATGTGCTATAAGAGCTAAATATCTAGAGGAGGTAATATATAACGCAGACATGCTAGCGCAGTGTAATATACACCTACCATGGGAGCTAAGTGTCTAGAGGAAGTAATATAAACTTACTAGTGCAGTGTAATAGTTATCTAGAGGCAATAATATACAACACGACCATATTAGCATAATTTGATATACATGTGTCATAAGAGCCAGTCATCTAGAGGGAATAATATAAAACCTAGACATTCTAGCGAAGAGTTATATACATGCACCATGAGGGCTAAATATCTAAAGGAGGTAATATACAACATAAACATACAAGCACAGTGTAATATATATGTGTCATGATAGCTAAATATCTAGTGGAGATAATACAAAACACAAACATTCTAGTGAAGTGTAATAAACATGCGCCATGAAAGCCAAATATCTAGAGGAGGTAACATACAACACAAACACACTAGCAGTGAAATATACATGTGCCATGCTAGCTAAGTATCTAGAGGAGATAATATAAAACATGAACTTACTCGCATAGTATCATAGACATGTGCCATGAGAGCTAAATATCTAGAGAAGGTAATGTAGAACATAGTTATGCACGTTGTTATCTCACTAACTAAGGTATTTTGACTGCAGTATTAAAACAAGGTGATATAAATTATAAGGCTTAAACAAGCTGGCTACATGAGTATTCCTCAACTGGAGGAGATGAAAACTTGAACAGGATACTTGAGGCTAACTAGACATTGCAAACCTCTGCGCTACTATGTGCAGGAATTCAGATCCTCATAGTTGGGTCGGTTCTGTAGGTTGTTTATAAGTGAGTAGCGCTCTAGGGTATACGTGAATCACTGCCTACAACCCAACAGAATAATGGTACAAAATATTAGCCAACACATTTGAAGAAAGCAAATTATTCTAATAACCTGATTTAGGGTAAAAGAGAAATATAGGAAGTTAACACTGTGACAGGATGAAACTATCCCTAAACTGATAAGTAAATATGCTTCTGCCCATAGCTATGGAGTAATTGTACAGTAATTGCAATACTCTAGTTTTGGGACTATCTCAGTATGCGTTAAGCCAGGAGGGTATTCTCTAAACAATACCTTACTTATGGGATGGTGTGTTGTCTCTAATAGTACCTGGCAGGAAAGATTTAAATTTAGGATAAGCTTGGGATACTTTAGCAGATTTGTGGGCATGTGGACACCTGGGGTCAATAATATATAGGTGAACATAGTATAAATATAAATATAATCTTGCCCAAACACCAACTTTTAGAGGCAGAAAGGTATATAATACTTTTAAATAACAGTAATAACCACAAAAACATTCAATCCCAATAGGTAAGACTTTAAAAAGAAAACTAATAAGCAATAAGCACCCTGTCTAAACACCAGCTGAGGTGTCAAAAATTCTGATTAGCGATACGCCATATACACCTCTGAAACATATATGATGGTATAGTAGTAACACATTACAATTGTAGGGGTCAGACTAAGTCATGCACAGAAACTTAAGTCCCTGGGAGCCAGAGGGAAGATCCCTGTGGGGTGTCCTTTCTAGCCAATTAAGTCTTATTCAAACAAATGTGAAGTGCCTATGCTTATGCGGGAACTGAGGCCAAGGATCCGACATGTTTAAGGGCTGCTTTTGTTTGTGAGTACCAATCACGCAAAAGGCGGGTCAGGATGTGTAAGAAATCTCCCCGGATCCCATGACGACCTCCCTGGGGAGGACACGTTCAGGTGACAAGACTTAGCCCTCTTCAAGAAATTGTCTGCAAGTAAAATCTGGGGACATAAACTACATGTCAAGATAGGTCCCTCCTTCTGGGTAGTAGCCCCGACAGCCTTCTGGTAATTGGTGCACCAACTGTTAATAAAGTAAGCAGGAGTACGAGCTGCAGGGTCCCAATTGTTATACTTGCTGTTCAGTGTCCTCTGTAGAATGGAGCATCCCAAGCGCGTGTGTTCTGTTCCATGCCTGGCTCCAACACCGTACTTGATAGAGCCCTGTTAGGTACCGGAGGCCTCTCGGACAGGTCAGATTGTACAACACTGAGAGGCGTATGGGCCATGAGCTGTAGAGTGGAAGCTCGAGTCGTCCTGATCTTGTTATATCATGTTGCTCCAGCTCTGTGCAAGTAAAAGAAGGCTGTAAGGTGCTGTTCCGCATAGCTGTATCTGACTTGTCCACCTTCACTGGTTCTCGGGATGGATCTGCTGACTGTTGTTGTGGATCTACTTCATACTGATCAGTTTCCTCCGCAACTTCTCTTGTCAGGGCTTTAATCTGTAGCGGGGCTACAGCAGTTCTCAGCTCCGCAACAAGGGCTTGCCAATGGCAGTCCAGAGAGTGCATTAGATCCCTTAGTGTAGCAAGAACCAGCTTCTCCATTAGCAGACTGAAAGGATAGTGTGTGCAGACTAGAGGCTGTCTCTCTGTTACCGGAGATGGTGTGTAGGCATCCGCAGTATGGCGGTTTACTCCCCGTCGTGGTCTCAATGAGACAGTAGGCCTTTGTGTAAGATTATGTCAATTCTGTTGTCTCTTAGTCCCAGAACCTGCAATCTGTGATCTGGTATATTTTAAATGCCAAAAATAAAGATATATAAATTCTTAATGTGCCAGAAACTGAGAATTTGATGACCAACTGTTAGGAGCTCTAAGTCGGCACATCTTGCTGCTTCGGCTGTTGGCTCCGCCCCCCAAATAATATATTTTTATTAAAAAGTGTATATATTTGTGTAATAATTTATTTTAAATTGTTTTGTGCAAATATATTTTTAACCCTTACAGTTTATTTCAGGCCTCAACGTGTGCTAAATATTCTAGTGCTTTTTTGGGTTACTTTGAGCGCAAACTATAACTTTCAACTTTTAATACCAACACAAATTAGAACATTTATGATATACGCTATGATTGAGCAAACTTTGGTGCGCTAACCAGAGACTTTTAATATCAAAGTTGCACGCTAATGGTAGTGCGACCCAGTGATATTTGTTATTGTGTGTGCACTATCATTAGCGTGCCACTTGTAATCTAGCCCAGAGTGTGATCGAACCCTATATTAGAAAAGACAGGAGAAAATAATGCAACAGCAAATAAATAAATTATGTTAAAACTACTATTTATTACATCAATTACATTGACAGAATCCAATAGAAATCTATGCTGATATGTTTGCTAAAATGAGCAAAAGTCATTAAAACTGATATTCAGAATTTTTGCACAGTTGGACTTTGTTGAAGAAATCATACATAACATTGGTAACAATCACAAAAAAAAAAAATCACACGTCATAATAACTTTACTAATGTCATCAATAATATCATTTGTATGGTGTCCATTTTAGGACATCCTTACTCCCTGCTCTAAAACTCCCTTCTCTGTCATTTAAAACGCCATGCTTCCTCCAGTAAAACTCCCTCCTTACTCATCCATTCTGTAAAACTCCCTCCTCCATCCTTTTAAAACTCCATGCTCCCTCCTCTGAAATTCCCTCCTTCCTCCTCCCTATAGTAAAACTGCCTCCTTTCTGATTTATCCTCCCTTCATCATGCCGCCTGTTTATACACCTGTGAACACATAAATATATATGTATATAAGCTTATACATATATATTTCTAGCGAACACACAGTCCCCATAGATCGCAATGTAAAGGCACTTTTCAGGGCTGTTTTTTCCTAGCACCCCACATCCACCAACGTTAGCCCCCAAAAACTGCTTAGTGCAGTTTTAAAAAAAAAAAAAAACACACAATATCTGCTTACTGCACTTTTTTAAAAACCCACAAAAACTGCTTCTTCTTTTTTTAAAAAAAACCTCACGTGTTATTTTTGGGAAAATTGGGGCCATTTGAAAAATTAGCCAGTCTGAATCTGGACAGAGGAGGGTGGATGCATCATGGAGCAGACAGGGCAGAGGAGGCAGCATGAAGGAGGGAGGAAGCAGCATGGAAGAGGGTGGACAGAGCAGTGTCAACGAACCAAGAAACCAGACTGAAACAGAAAGTGCAGGTTAGAAAATAAATAAAGTTTATTTTTTTTATTTTTTTTAAAAATGGCAATTGGGATTTTCAGGGTGAAGTCAGTACTGAGCCAGGAAACAGATGAAAAAGTTGGTAGTCAACTGAGCCAGGCGAGGTAACACAGAGAGTAGGAACTACAGTAACAATAGCCGTGCCAGAAACTAGGAAAACAGTCAGTCTAAGCCAGGGTCATATATACGGAGCACAGGAACAAAATACATTTGTGCACTTGGTAGATCTGAACTCACGCAAGGGCGGAGACAAAGTAGACTGGGTGATGGTTATTTAGTAAACTGGTGTTATCTCCTCACTGAGAGACAGGAAGTTGCCAGAATTTGCCAGTAGTTGCAGAGTTATGATGTTGACAAGTTTGTCCATAAGAGGGTGTGTAGGAGGAACTCACAGTGTCAGAAACACTGCAAGAGAAACCAGAAACAGGGCTGCAGAAACGTACTAACTCTTCCCTTATTTCGTTCCCATATGTATATTTGTAAGCATATGTATATCTATGTATACATATTCACCCATGATCTTATTTTCTATGCTTATCCATCTGCATAAATTTTTTGAAATATGCTTTCTCATCTATGAAAATAATGTAGCTACATGTTTAAGTTGTTAACTATTTATGAGCCTGTGGTATTTTCACCCAAGGATATAAAATTGTTTATGTCTTATGACCACTCTCAATGGCGCCAATATGCTACTTGTTGTGTTGTAGCTCAAGGTTATAGGATTGTTTGGGTTTTCTTTTGCTAATTACTCATAGTGAAATGCCAAAGGATTGTTTAACCCCTTAAGGATCAGACCATTTTTCAATGTTCTTACCCTTAAAGGGACACTGAACCCAAATTTTTTCTTTTGTGATTCAGAGAGAGCATGCAACTTTAAGCAACTTTCTAATTTACTCCTATTATCAAATTGTCCTCATTCTCTTGGTATCTTTATTTGAAAAGCAAGAATGTAAGTTTAGATGCGGCCCCATTTTTGGTGAATAACCTTGGTTGTTCTTGCTGATTGGTGGATAAATTCACCCACCAATAAACAAGTGCTGTCCAGGGTACTGAACCAAAAATTGTCTGGCTCCTTAGCTTAGATGCCTTCTTTTTCAAATAAAGATAGCAAGAGAATGAATAAAATTGATAATAGGAGTAAATTATAAAGTTGCTTAAAATTCCATGATCTATCTGAATCAAGAAAGAAAAAAATTGGGGTCAGTGTCCCTTTAAGGACCAGGGCTATTTTTACATTTTTGCTGTGTTTGTGTTTAGCTGTAATTTTCCACTTACTTATTTACTGTACCCACACATATATACCGTTTTTCTCGCCATTAAATGGACTTTATAAAGATACCATTATTTTAATCATATCTTATAATTTACTATAAAAAAAACTATAAAATATGATAAAAAAAATTAAAAAAACACTCACTTTTTCTTACTTTACCCCCCAAATCTGTTACACATCTGCAACCACCAAAAAAACAACATTGCTAAATATTTTTTTAAATTTTGTCCTGAGTTTAGAAATACCCAATGTTTATATGTTCTTTGTTTTTTTTTGCAAGTTATACGGCAATAAATAAAAGTAGCACTTGGCTATTTCTAAACCATTCTTTTTTTTCAAAAAATATTTTCAATTTCAAAAAAATTGAAGTTTTCATCGTATTTATTTAGCAAAATACATGTTTCTTTTTGTTCTATTATACTGCATATTTGCACAATAAAATATATATATTTGTATACTCATTCTCTTACACCTTTTTATTTATATATTGTACTCAAAATCTTTCATAAAATATGAAACCATTTCTTACTTACAAAATATTAGGGGTTGCTGTCTGGAATTTTGATTTCTGAATAACCTTTCTCTAAGGCATTATAAGGGGGAAAGGGTATGAACCGCTACACACTAACTGCATTGGTAGCCTACCCCCACTAATTCTAACCCTCTTGCATTTATCCTTAAAGGGATAGTCTAGTCAAAATTAAACCTTCATGATTCCAATAGGAAATGCAATTTTTAGCAACTTTCTAATTTACTCATTTACTCATTATTATCATTTATTCTTTGTTCTCTTGGTATCTTTATTTAATGATGCTGGAATGTAAGCTTAGGAGCCAGCCCATTTTTGGTTGAGCACCTGGGTAGTGCTTGTTTATTGGTGGCTACATTTAGACACCAATCAGCAAGCACTACCCAGGTGCTAAGCCAAAAATTATCTGGCTCCTAACATTCCGGCTTTTTCAAATAAAGATACCATGAGAACAAAGAAAAAATTATATTAGGAGTAAATTAGAAAGTTGCTTAAAATTGCATGCTCTATCTGAATCATGAAAGTTTAATTTTGACTAGACTATCCTTTTAAACAAAAATAATATTTTATCGATGTATTTTACTTCTTCTGGCCATCTTCAAAATATAATTGTCAAAATAATCCTTGTCACGTTTTTTATCTTCCATACTTATAGAAAATGGAACAGTTTTTATTGGTCAATTCAATAATGTGGATTGCTAACTGTGAAAATTGAACCGGACAATTCTTCTGATTAGTTGAGGACACTGAAATGTGACATAACTTGAGCTGTGGTAATGACTCATATGTGAGAGTCAGAAACTGAACTCTCGGTTTCACATTATTTTCAGACTGTAAAGTAATGCCACTCTGACTAGGATTTTGAGTTGTGACAGTCATCAATCAGAGAGACTCCATGTACTAAGCAGCAGATTCTGCTTTGTAACACTTGTGGTGTAGGCTCACCCATGCAAGTCTGCTCAGCTTAATGTAAGAATCAGCTGTCACAGGCCTCTGTTTCTTACCCTCTATAACACTTCTGAGGTGGTGGAGATAAATAACATTTGTTCTGGGTGATTGACTGCACCCACGCAGCCATTAAGTTCTTTATTGGTTTTTATTAAAGATTTTTAAATGTTTTGTAATTTAGAACCATACAAGCCAGGAACAATAATATATTAGTAATCAAAATGCCAGCAACTGGCACTCCCATGCTCACTAATGGAATAAATGCCAGTGCCAAATACATATACCCTAATTACTGCTATACGTAGAAAGCCATAGGGCACTCACCCAGCTGCTTTGATTTGCTCCCACCATAAGAGTCAATCGTCATAACCAGAAAGATCCTATATTAAAATAGCATTTAATTAGTGAAATTACTTATTTGTTGGAGCATATGTATTTAATTGCCTTCTGCTCCAGTTTTTCTCAGGTTCAGCCTTAAAGTGCTCCTAATAAGAATTTCCTTTACGAGCCCAGATGAGAGAACTATATTGATTTAGCTACTGAAGACACCAAACAGGAAAATTCTTAAAATGTGGCCTGTTAGAGGTAATTGAAGACTAAAGTTAAGAAGCTTGATCCATCTCTATGCACAATTCAATAAAGATAGTTTAGAAAATGAATGACATCAACCTATTCACAGGTTTATTGGGAACTGTATACTTTAAATCCAATGCATAAAAGGAAAGTTATCTCATTATTTAAAGTGTTGCGTTATCTATTTCTTTTAGTCCATCTGTACCAAAGTTCAAATTATTTTATGTCTCAAAGTAAGTTCTTTTTATTAAGAAAATCTTTCAAACAGATTAAATGACTGTTTTCTAGATTCAAAATAGTCTAATAAAAAGCCTTAGGGGAAAGCACCATGAATACCAAAACTTTTTTCTTTATAATTGAGGTTAGATCTTTGCAATTAATTAAAGACATGCTGTGGAAAGCTATGGATTTTTGAGCAATTAGCTTAACGTTTTTTTACAAAATAATCCTGGAAGACAGAAAAATTGTAGTTTATTGCCTAGCCTCAGGAAGACAGTCCCTTTCAAAATAATATCTTATTATCTATGCTTAATGAAAAACTACATGTTACATGTATGTCAGTTATAAGAATGTTGTAAATTATCTATACTTTCTACCAATCTGTGTAAGGAATAAAGATCCTTTGCAATAAAATGAAAATTAGATATACTAGTATCTGTATCAAGAAATATATAAATACAGGTAAAACTGCAAATTTACACTTGAAGAAGAAACATGATAAATGACTGAATTTTAATGGGATATGAAATCCAAAAGATATATTTTGTGATTCAGACAGAGCATAACATGTAAAAAAAAAAATGTTTCTAATTTACTTCTATTAAAGTTTTGCTTTTTCCTCATGTTATTCTTTGTTGAAGAGGTATCTAGGTAGGTGTCTGGAGCACAGCATAACAGGAAATAATGCTACCATCTAGTGTTCATGCAAACAGATAACATCCTTGCAAAACTGCTTCAATTTAATGCTCCACACATGTGCACACTCCTGAGTTTGATAATTTGATAATAAAAGTAAATTGGAATCAGATAGATTACGAGTTTTAAGCGATATAGGGAAATTAACGACCGACACTAAAGCGTAGTTATTTAACCTCCCTATAGCGCTGCTTTTACAGGTTTTGTAAAACCCGGCTTGCGCAGGCGATATGGTTGCGTTGAGCTCCATACCTCACCGAAATACAAGCAGTGTTTTGACGTGCTCGTGCACAATTTCCCCATAGACATCAATGGGGAGAATCGGCTAAAAAAAAGACTAACACCTGCGATCGCGGAAACAAAAGCTCCATAATGCAGCCCCATTGATGTCTATGGGGAAAGAAAATGTTATGTTTAAACCTAACACCCTAACATAAAAACCAAGTCTAAACACCCCTAATCTGTTGCCCCCAACATCGCCGCAACCTACATAATGTTATTAACCCCTAATCTGCTGCCCCTAACATTGCCGCCACTTAAATAAAACTATTAACCCCTAATATGCGCTCCCGATATCGCCGCCACCTACATTACAGTTATGAACCCCTAATCTGCCGCTCCAATGTCGCTGCCACTATACTAAAAATATTAAACCCTAAACCTCTGGCCTCCCACATCACTAACACTAAATAAATATATTAACCCCTAAACCTAACCCTAACCCCCCCTAACTTAAATATAATTAAAATAAATCTAAATAAAACTTACAATTATTACTTAAATAATTCCTATTTAAAACTAAATACTTACCTATAAAATAAAACCTAAACTAGCTACAATATAACTAATAGTTATATTGTAGCTAGCTTAGGTTTTATTTTTATTTCACAGGTAAGTTTGTATTTATTTTAACTAGGTAGACTAGTTAGTAAATAGTTATTAACTATTTACTAACTACCTAGTTAAAATAAATACAGTTACCTGTAAAATAAAACCTAACCTGCCTTACACTAAAACCTAACATTACAATAAAATAAAATTAATTAAATTAATAAAATTACAATTATCTAAATTACAAAAAAATAAACACTAGATTACACAAAATAAAAAATTAAATTAGCAAAAATAAAAAATGAATTACTCCTAATCTAATAGCCCTATCAAAATAAAAAAGCCCACCCAAAATAAAAAAAAACCCTAGCCTACACTAAACTGTCAATGGCCTTTAAAAGGGCCTTTTGTGGGGTATTGCCCCAAAGAAATCAGCTCTTTTACCTGTAAAGAATAATGCAAACACCCCCAACAGTAAAACCCACCACCCACCCAACCAAACCCCCCAAATAAAAACCTATCTAAATAAACCTAAGCTAACCATTGCCCTGAAAAGGGCATTTGGATGGGCATTGCCCTTAAAAGGGCATTTAGCTCTTTTACCATGCCCTGAAAATGGCAACCGGCTCTTTTACGAAGTGCCCAAACCCTAAGCTAAAAATAAAACCCATCCAAAATAGGATTTTTTCACCTTTAATTCCTATTGGCTGATAGAATTCTATCAGCCAATCGGAATGTAAGGGACGCCATCTTAGATGACGTAACTTAAAGGTAAACTTCATTCTTCAGTGACCATCGGAAGAAGAGGATATTATTTTTAAAATAATTTTGTTTTGAACACAGAGCTTTTACAATTTAATGCTTAATAACTGATATTTATCAAAGATTTTTAAAAAGAGTTTCATGTTAAGAAACCAATTTGTAATGTTATACATGAGTAGGGTTGCCACCCAGCCGGTATTTTACCGGCAAAGCCGGTAATCTGCGATTAGGAGCCGGTGCCGGCATTAGTAAAATACCAGCAATGCAAAAGCTATTTTTTTATTTGTACATCCAAGACATGCTGCATATTATCACACACCGACATTACACATGAAGTTACACACACGTTAAACACTTCAGTGCACTGCTGATTTACTAACCTGGTTATACTGCTGAGAGGACATACAAACTGCACTGATATGTATCTTCAGTTAATTACACCGGCAGGAGATTTTTATGCCTCAATATTTCACCCCTGGTTTAAGTCTATAGATACAAACTCAGAAATTTTTTCTCCAGCACTGTATCTACTATTTATTAAATTTGAGCTGAATATACAGCGATGTATGGTTTCTGAGCCCAATTAAAACACATACACGCGCATTAGGGATTATATACTTTTTTTCTTTAATAAAAGACCTCCATCTGTTCTACCAAGTCGTCTAGTCCCTTCATGATTATTTCTATTTTGTTTCGTTCAACTTCCATGAACCCTTATGAAACACATGACCATACTCAACCAATCAGTGAGTATCATTGTCCGGAAATGTCAATATCTCTTATACAGACTGTACTACAAAGACTCTTGTAATGGGAAGTGGTCCCAAGTGATCTGAATGCAAAACACAGAGCTGGAAGCAAAAAGAGGTAGAGTGTGAAAAATTAACTACAGGGAAATTAATTATATAGAGCTTTTCTCGTGCTAAGCTGTATTTAAACATTGTAATATAGTATTTGGTGAGCAAAAGAATAGCTTATATCGGCTACCTGTGTAAGCTTAATGCATTTTTCTGCAAGTAAATGAAAATGTTTTACTAAAATCATGCACAAGATCAGTTGTCAGCACATCTTCCACTAACCACTTATTATTGGAACTTTTTTTTACCTATTTTGTACCTTTTCTGGTGACGTTTTCTAGCAACGCAATGTTGTCAGTTACAATTAGCATTTGTAGGCATGTGTTCTCACCAGTGCTCAGTAGGAGCTGATGCCTAAAAAAAAGTGTGCACATTGAGTGAATTTGTCCCTTTTTGGATCCGCCCTTTTGGCTCCACCCTTTTGTGGCCCCGCCCTCACCTGTGGCCGGTATTTATTTGAAGAAAAGGTGGCAACCCTATACATGAGATAAACTTTAGTAGTGGGAAAATGAATGGAAACTCTTACATATATTCATATAGATTACAATTTGAAAGACAACCTTGATTATTATTTTTTTTTAATTTACATTGTTACACTAGTTCATTGCTGTAATATTATTTTATACAGTTATAGACTAGGGTCAGACAGTTAAAATAGCTTACTATTTAACATAGCCCCACAAAAAAAAATGCATTGCCTTTGACTAGACACAAGAGTAGTTAAGTGTGTTGAACGTTGACTTAAGTATAGGTGGCAGTGATTCTTAATTAACAGACAAAAGAGGGACAGTCAATAGCAGGGGTGGAAGACCTATCTCGGCAATTGGTCCCAAGCAAGTGTTTGTTGCCCCTCTGACACCTTGATGTGAAACCATTGGCACTAGTGAAGTTCATAAGTGTTCATAGTATGGGCTTTTTTATTTACTATACTCCTAATCAGCAATGGTAATGGAAATGGCTTCAACAGAGTGTATTTTGTTTAGAAATAAAAAAAAGGTACAGAACTGATAAAATAGATGACTTTAACATTGTAGGATTCAACAAATTAGTAGGATTTAAATTTTAACTTCACAAAGTGCAAAGACAGATTGAGAAAGAGAATGAGTAATAAGGGAACAATAGTTAGAGTCAGGCAGACAAGTGGAGTGAAAGACAGAGGGGCAGGGACATAGCAGACTGGGTAAGGGAAGCATAAAAAAACACTATATACATTTTAAATATTAAAAATATATTTAAACATTAAAAAACCCCATAAAAACATACTTCTAAATTATGGCACAGGATGTTATGAATACTATTTAGTTCCAAAGCCTAGACTCAATAACTTCTGGCAAGTTATCTTATAAGCAGTAAAGGGACACAAAGTATTAGATTACCAATGGAGCGGTATTTTGAGTTTTCGCTATAGTGAAAACCCCGCTAGTATTGACATTGTTACGCTAGTCGGGTTGCGTCGGTTTTACAAGTTGAAAGTAAACATTTTTTTTCAGCAGTAAACCGACTTTACTTGCATTCCCCCAAAATCGACTTTACTTTCATTACTTTCATTCCCCCATAGAAGTCAAGGGAGAAAAGAAGTTGAAAAAAACACCCCACTCTCTTGCGCAAACACCATAACATATTCGTAATAGCGCTAACCTGACATGAAATTATGTTATATTTATTTATAAATAAATATTTCTACATATATCTGATGGGTTTTTTAAACAAATATATATTTATACCTATATATATATATATATATATATATATATATATACACACATGATTTTATATATATATATATATATATATATATATACAGTATATATGTATATATATATATATATAATATAACATATATATATATATATATATATATATATATATATATATATATATATATATATATATATATATATATATATATATGAATATATATTTAAAAATACAAAGAACATATTCCCCTATGTGCAGAATTTTGGAATGTGAAATATTTACAGTAAATACATAGTTAAAACGTTTATTAAATATGAATATTACATATAGGTGTTTACATGTTTTCATCTACTAAACCGTAAAAGGCTCCAATGCACTTGTGTATATATATATATTAATGTTTTATATGTGTATAAATGTCTATAAATACATATATACACATATAAATACATTAATACATATTTATACATATATAGATATATATTTATATAGATACATATAGATCTTTAGACATGTATATGTATGTATCTCTATGTTAAAGTCCTTTGGTGGCTTTTTTTTCTAATACCCGAGATCTCATATCTTTGAGCCCTTATAACTTTTGTGTGCAATATGTTTGTAAATATTTTTTATTAGACAGTGTTATTATGGGTGTAAGTGTACTTTGTAATGTATTTTTGATGTGTTTTATGACAATTATTATTTTCGGAAAACAGTCAAACAGAGCTTTGAGATTACGGTAAGGATTCTAGCGTAAATCGCAATTGCGCAAGTGCAATCACAATTTCCCTCAACATGTAATATGAGCGCAATTTAAACGGAGCCCAAATGATTGTGAATATCCTCGCAAAATTGTTTGCGCTTCACTTGTAATCTAGTCCTCAATGCATTTAATAAGCATAATATTGAGGTTATTCCCCACCTCCTTCTAGTCATGGGTGCCACCATGTTGAAATCTATCTTTCACTACATTCCACTGCTGAGCTATTTGCACATCTGCAGCAACTCTCCTTCAGATACCTACAGTGGAACCGAGGTTTCAATATGACAGCACCCAGGATTAGATGGAGGTAAACAAAATGTATTTAGTGTTTAGGGTCCCTTTAAGGTTATTATTGCCAATAAATATTTTATATGAAACAAGATCCAAGATTAATAGAATGCATACAAATTATTTTAAGCTGCACATTTTCAAGTCAAGGGGATTGCAATCTAAAATGTCCAAAATGGCTGGAGGAGATCCAACTTTCAAAATAAGAAATAATGAATTGGAAAACATCCTGAACCACTCCATACAAAATTTTAATTGGATCTAAGATTTTTAGCTAACTAAAATATGAGTGAGAGTTAGCATATGATAAGTTCAATACTAGAGTCCACCAAATCTCTCTCTAGCATTCTAGCAAAAAAACTGTACCCAATTTCAATGTTGAATTCTTAGTTGCAGAAGAGGACTATGATGTTATCAGTATAACTGAAACTTGGTGGGATGATTCACATGACTGGGCAGTTAACTTAGAGGGGTATACATTATTTAGGAGGGACAGGAATAATAAAAGGGGTGGAGGAATCTGCATGTATATTAAACCTGACCTTAAACCTACAATAAGGGAAGATATTTATGATACAAGTGACAATGTAGAGACCCTGTGGGTTGAAATAAAGAGTGGGGGGAAAAATCCTAAAAAAATATTACTAGGAACATGCTACAAGCCTCCCAACATTAGTGACCCAGAGGAAACTCAACTACTAATGCAAATAGGTAAGGCTGCTAATAACAGTGCTGTAATTATGGGAGATTTTAACTACCCTGATATAAACTGGGCCAATGAAACTAGTAATTCAGCTAAGGGGGATAGATTTTTAAATGTTCTCAGGGATAACTTCTTGTCACAATTAATAGAGGAGCCAACTAGGAATAAAGCTATATTGGATTTAGTGCTATCAAACAATACAGATATAATATCAAACATAGAAATCAAAGAACATTTGGGTAACAGTGATCATAACATGGTCACATTTGAAATCTCTTTTCATATGCAGTGTTTTAAAGGCTTAACTAAGACTTTTAATTTCAAGAAAGCAAAATTCAACGATTTAAGGAAATCATTAAATAATATAAATTGGGACAATGTATTTTCTAATAAAAATACAGAGGATAAATGGATAATATTTAAAAATTTGTTAAATAAATATACATATCAATACATACCATATGGTTATAAAAATAAAAAAAAAAAAAATAAGCCATTATGGCTAAATATAAATGTGTTAAAAGAAATTAGGAAAAACCGTAGGGCATTTAAATTATTAAAAGAAAATAGTACAGACTCAGCATACAATATTTATAAGGAATGTAACAAAGCATGCAAAAAAACAATCAAATTAGCCAAAATTGAATATGAAAAATTAATTGCCAAGGATTCTAAGTCTAACCCTAAAAGGTTCTTTAAGTACATAAATAGCAAAAAATCTAAGAAGGATAATATAGGTACATTAAAATGTGTGGAGGGTAGCATGATAAATAATGACAGGGAGAAGGCTGAGGTACTAAACCAGTTTTTTTCTTCAGTATACACAAGAGAGGAACCATTGAATGATACTTTGGAACAGAATAGAACATGCCAGTCCATACCACTAACTGGGTTTTGTTTAGAGGATATCAGGAAAAAACTAAAAAATATTAAGGTAAATAAAACTCCAGGCCCAGATGGAATACACCCAAGGGTGTTAAGGGAACTTAGCACTGTTATAGACAAACCTTTACTCTTAATTTTTCAAGACTCATTATCCTCAGGCATGGTACCCCAGGATTGGCGTAAAGCTGATGTGGTGCCACTCTTCAAAAAGGGAAGCAGGGATGATCCAGGAAGCTATAGACCAGTTAGTCTGACATCAATAGTGGGGAAGATATTTGAAGGGATTATAAGGGATTATATTGATGAGCATATTCGTGTAAACAAGATTATGAGTTCTAATCAGCATGGCTTTAGGAGAAATAGATCATGTCAAACTAATCTAATTAGATTCTACGAGGAAGTAAGTAAAAATATAGATAAAGGGGAATCAGTTGATGTGATATACTTAGATTTTGCAAAGGCATTTGATACAGTGCCACATGAGAGATTAATGCACAAAATTAAGGGACTGGGAATAGCTGAAAATGTTAGCTCATGGATAAATAACTGGATAAAAGATAGGGAGTAACGAGTAGCAGTAAATGGATCATACTCAGATTGGACAAAGGTAATCAGTGGCGTCCCCCAGGGATCAGTACTGGGCCCTTTTCTTTTTAATATTTTTATAAATGACTTGGAGCAAGGATTAAATAGCGACATCTCTATTTTTGCAGATGATACTAAGTTAAGTAAGGTCATTAGGTCAGAGCAGGATGAACTCTCTTTGCAAAGGGATTTGCTAAAATTAGAACTATGGGCAAGTGAATGGAAAATGAGATTTAATACGGAAAAATGTAAGGTTCTACATTTTGGA
The DNA here is from genome assembly GCF_027579735.1 of Bombina bombina. Classification (NCBI taxonomy): domain Eukaryota; kingdom Metazoa; phylum Chordata; class Amphibia; order Anura; family Bombinatoridae; genus Bombina; species Bombina bombina. The sequence goes on from NC_069502.1 coordinate 599,550,685, forward strand.
AGTATAAATAAGCAGGCTATGTATTTTTTAAATGGGACAAGACTTAGCCAAACACAGGAGGAAAGGGATTTGGGAGTAGTAATAGATAACAAGCTAAAGATGAGTGCACAATGCAGGGCAGCGGCTTCAAAGGCTAATAAGATACTAGCATGTATTAAAAGAGGCATTGATTCAAGGGAGCAAAGCATAATTCTGTCATTATATAAAGCCCTGGTAAGACCTCACCTTGAGTTTGGAGTGCAGTTCTGGGGACCGATTGCTAAAAAAGATATTGCAGAACTAGAAAAAGTTCAGAGAAGGGCCACAAAGCTAATAAGGGGATTGGAGAAATTAACCTATGAGGAGAGGCTAGCCAAACTGGGTCTGTTCTCTTTAGAAAAAAGGCGCTTGAGAGGTGACATGATTACTTTATATAAATATATTCAAGGCCCATATACAGAGATGGCAGAAGCTCTTTTTATTCCAAGAAAATTGGTTCTGACAAGAGGTCATAATTTAAGGTTGGAGGAAAGGAGATTTAATCTCCTGCAACGGAAACGTTTTTTCACTGTAAGAGCAATAAAATTGTGGAACTCATTACCAAAGGAGGTAGTGAATGCCAATACCATAGATACATTTAAAAATAGTCTGGATAAATTTCTGTATATAAACAAAATTCATGGATATGATTGCTAGTATTAAATGGGTCACATTTTAATGGGGTTATTTAAGCTTAACTGGAGCTTTTTGTAAGTATTTTAGATTTGTATAGGTTGAACTCGATGGACTTCAGTCTTTTTTCAACCTTATCTACTATGTTACTATGTTACTATGAATTTGTTGTACCGTATTATACTTACTTTAAAAAGATTTTATGTTGCTCTTATTGCTGAAAAATAATTTCTCTATAGTTCCATGAGGTAAAATGCACTGATCAAGCATTTGAAAAGTAAGAATATCTTTAAAGAAAAAAAGGGGCTACTCTTAAGTATAATAAGCCACTCCATAATGTTATTTTTAATAAAAACATATGGCTTCTTAATACAAACCTGCTTTCTGCAATGCAATAAGCAGCAGCTTCTTACCCTATCGATTACATCAGTTGGAGTTGGAAGAGATAAAACACCCTCAACATGGGATTGACTGACAGACCCAACTCTCAAATGATTGGTTTTGTGAAAGCAGGGGGCAGTGTTGCATAAGCAAATGCTGGTGCCATGGTACATCCTAGCAGTAGACATACAATATCCACTACCGCTATGCCGCAATCTAGGACATGGGGTCCATAGCATTATCTAGGAACATATAGACTATGGGGCCGATTTATCAAAGTGCTGTCAGCATTTATCATTGCACAAGCATTTCTAGTGAAATGCTTGTGCAATGCCACCCCCTGCAGATTCACTGCCAATCGGCCGCTAGCAGAGGGTGTCAATCAACCCGATTGTATGCGATCAGGCGAATTGCTGTCCGCCGCCTCAGAGGTAGCGGACAAGTTAAGGAGCAGCAGGCTTAAGACCGCTGCTTCTTAACTCCTGTTTCCGGCAAGCCTGAAGGCTCATGTGGAAACAGGTGTATACGTCAAAAATTTGGGCCGTGATAAATCTACCCCTATGGGGGACCAGTATACACAAATATGTCAATTTACCGTAACATTCAGCTTCAGCTCAACCAAATACGATTGCTACAGTGTGATCACCTTAATTTTCTTCACTCTATGAACAGTGGAATATCTTAAATATTTGCTTACACACATATTGTATAGTACTGCAAGTCATATATTTATATTAGTAATTCTTTAAATTGTTCCTTAAATTTGTTTTAGTTTTAGGAACAAGCATTACATTACACATGCTTCTTTTCTTGTCCAAATCTTGTGGATATAGCTGGTAAGACTAAGCAGTGGCTAGCGGAAGCAGAAAATTAATAAAATATACTTTAAAAAGTCTCTGAGAAATCATGATAGTGGAACCCTCCCTAAGTAAATTTCCCACAAAACAACGAAAGAGACATTAATGGAACATAGGAACTCCCCACATAAATAAGGGACAGGATAGAGATGTGCCTGCCCTGTGGCCATGTTTATAGGGATAAAAAAAAACATTCATCAGGTTTTCTATATGATGCTAATAATAAAAAAAGAGTAATGCCTTTTTTGTTCACTTGTGTTTGTGTGCTTATCTTAGACAGAAATTATACAAAGAGCTCTAGATAACTTTATCCTGGTGACGATAATATGCTGTTTCTCATATTTTCTGGCTGTATCTAACATTAAAATATGTATTAAATGAAATGCTTTTTTTCAGATATTCTTTATCCTTTATTCTTTCTTTTAACATCATGAAAATTTTATAGTTTTTATCATTATGTTCAGTAATACTTCAAATATTGACTTATTACTAATTTAAACTATTACACAGAATTCTTCCACATGGAAGTTCTAAGTAAAATCACTGACTTTTATGTCATCCTTCTCAGTATAGAGGTGATAAAAGCATTTCACAAAATAATCTTAGTTTGATACTGTGACTTCACACAATTTACACTGACCAGGTTTTCATAATACTTCAAAGAAAATGATTAGTTCCAATTGCTTCCATGTCTGCATTGCTTTTCTCCTTTTCCAGACGGATTAAAAGTAGAGGATATAAGCAAACTAGGACCATCTATCTCTTTGCCCACGGATGACTGCTGTTTTATGCTTTCGTTAAAGACAGACATCATTTGCTTATAAATAAAATATCATTTAAGTAATGAGATATTCAAAACATAAAAATAGAATTCTAAATTTTTATATAGTCCCTTTTCAGAGTTGGCAAAAATAATAAATCTTTATGTCAGAGGGAATAAAGCTAGATTCCTTCTTTCTCTGTATCTCCATCTTCAGTTAGATTACTTGCAGATCTGCCGAAATTAGATGTCAGTGTAAATTATGGTTAAGTCAGCCTTACTAGCCATGTGTATGAAGGGTAGAGGCAAAAAAACAAGATGCCTTTGAAGGTAATTGCTTTTGATCTTAAAGTTCTTCGGTGATAAAATTAGTGCTGATGTGCTATTTGCATCCAAACTCTATTTTAATTGACAGTGACTATATTTGCCCCTCCTCGTTATTCCACTCACCCTTCAACATGCACATAGACAGTTGTTTCATTTTCTTATTTCACCGCCTTCTGTAAACTTACATGAGAAAGATAAGGCTTCTAAATAAACACAGCTATAAAGTATTAAAGGTATGAAGATATACAATGTTTTTGCAATATACTGTAGATCAACTTTTATTTTTATTTTTATATTTTATTCTAAAGCATAAATCATATCCAACTTTTAACTCATTCTCTTCATTAAAAAGCAATACTTCTTCTTGAATAGACATGTAATGTGCTCTATATATCTTTAAAAAATCACAAATAGTTATTATACAAAAATAAATGGGGTACTTAAAGTGACATTAAACACTTTGAGATAGTAATATAAAATAATAAATGGCATTTTGTTCCCTTTTCTTGTAATTCCATTCTGAAATTAGTGCAGAACACTGTTAGATTCCACATAGCCATTGGCTGCACACTCTAGGGACATATATATAAGTGTCTCTAACTGGTCACATCAGAGAAGGTAACCTATGTTACAACATAGCAGCTTCCATTGCTTTATAGACTTTACACTTATTTTGTTAAACAGCTAATGAAACTTTAAAAAATATATCTACATGTTATTCATGGGTTAATCTTTTCTTAGAATGCTTTATTCTATATACAGGGAGTGCAGAATTATTAGGCAAATGAGTATTTTGACCACATCATCCTCTTTATGCATGTTGTCTTACTCCAAGCTGTATAGGCTCGAAAGCCTACTACCAATTAAGCATATTAGGTGATGTGCATCTCTGTAATGAGAAGGGGTGTGGTCTAATGACATCAACACCCTATATCAGGTGTGCATAATTATTAGGCAACTTCCTTTCCTTTGGCAAAATGGGTCAAAAGAAGGACTTGACAGGCTCAGAAAAGTCAAAAATAGTGAGATATCTTGCAGAGGGATGCAGCACTCTTAAAATGGCAAAGCTTCTGAAGCGTGATCATCGAACAATCAAGCGTTTCATTCAAAATAGTCAACAGGGTCGCAAGAAGCGTGTGGAAAAACCAAGGCGCAAAATAACTGCCCATGAACTGAGAAAAGTCAAGCGTACAGCTGCCAAGATGCCACTTGCCACCAGTTTGGCCATATTTCAGAGCTGCAACATCACTGGAGTGCCCAAAAGCACAAGGTGTGCAATACTCAGAGACATGGCCAAGGTAAGAAAGGCTGAAAGATGACCACCACTGAACAAGACACACAAGCTGAAACGTCAAGACTGGGCCAAGAAATATCTCAAGACTGATTTTTCTAAGGTTTTATGGACTGATGAAATGAGAGTCTTGATGGGCCAGATGGATGGGCCCGTGGCTGGATTGGTAAAGGGCAGAGAGCTCCAGTCCGACTCAGACGCCAGCAAGGTGGAGTTGGAGTACTGGTTTTGGCTGGTATCATCAAAGATGAGCTTGTGGGGCCTTTTCGGGTTGAGGATGGAGTCAAGCTCAGCTCCCAGTCCTACTGCCAGTTTCTGGAAGACACCTTCTTCAAGCAGTGGTACAGGAAGAAGACTGCATCCTTCAAGAAAAACATGATTTTCATGCAGGACAATGCTCCATCACACGCGTCCAAGTACTCCACAGCGTGGCTGGCAAGAAAGGGTATAAAAGAAGAAAATCTAATGACATGGCCTCCTTGTTCACCTGATCTGAACCCCATTGAGAACCTGTGGTCCATCATCAAATGTGAGATTTACAAGGAGGGAAAACAGTACACCTCTCCGAACAGTGTCTGGGAGGCTGTGGTTGCTGCTGCACGCAATGTTGATGGTGAACAGATCAAAACACTGACAGAATCCATGGATGGCAGGCTTTTGAGTGTCCTTGCAAAGAAAGGTGGCTATATTGGTCACTGATTTGTTTTTGTTTTGTTTTTGAATGTCAGAAATGTATATTTGTGAATGTTGAGATGTTATATTGGTTTCACTGGTAAAAATAAATAATTGAAATGGGTATATATTTGTTTTTTGTTAAGTTGCCTAATAATTATGCACAGTAATAGTCACCTGCACACACAGATATCCCCCTAAAATAGCTATAACTAAAAACAAACTAAAAACTACTTCAAAAACTATTCAGCTTTGATATTAATGAGTTTTTTGGGTTCATTGAGAACATGATTGTTGTTCAATAATAAAATTAATCCTCAAAAATACAACTTGCCTAATAATTCTGCACTCCCTGTAGTATTTATTTAACACCTAGATTACGAGTTATGCACGCTATAGGAAAATTAACGAACGCAACAAAAGTTGCATTATTTAACTCTCTATAGCGCAGCAATTACACATTTTCAAACAGCCGGCTTGTGCGTGTGATATGGCTGCGTTGAGCTCCATACAGCACACAATACAAGCACTGTTTTGACGTGCTCGTGCACACTTTCTCCATATACATCAATGGGGAGAGCGGGTCAGAAAATAGCCAAACACCTGTGATTGCGAAATGAAAGGCTCCGTAAGGCAGCCCCATTGATGTCTATGGGGAAACATAAAGTTATGTTTAAACCTAACACCCTAACATAAACCCAGAGTCTAAACACCTCTAATCTGCTGCCCCTGACATTGCCGCCACCTACTTAATGTTATTAACCCCTAAGCTTACACTCCCGATATCACTGCCACCTAAATAAAGCTATTAACCCCTAATCTGCCACCCCCAACATTGCTGCCACTATACTAAAGTTATTAACCCCTATTTCCCTGTACCCCAACTTCGCCCACACTATAATAAATCTATTAACCCCTATTCCGCCACTCCCCAACATCACAGCCACTAAATAAAGTTATTGATCCCTAAACTTCTGGCCTCCCACATCACTGCCACTAAATAAACCTATTAACCCCTAAACCACCAGCCTCCCACATCGCAACAACCTAAATTAAACTATATATTAACCCCTAAACCTAACCCTAATGTAACCCTAATCCTAACCGTAACCCTAAACCTAACCCTAACACCCCCTAACTTTAACATAATTAAAATAGAACCAAATTAAAGTTACAATTATTAACTAAATTATAACTATTTAAAACTAAATACTTACCTGTGAAATAAAACCTAAGCTAACTACAATATAACTAATATTTATATTGTAGCTAGCTTAAGTTTTATTTTTATTTCACAGGTAAGTTTGCATTTATTTTAACTAGGTAGACTAGTTAATAAATAGTTATTAACTATTTACTAACTACCTTGTTAAAATAAATACAAACTTACCTGTTAATTAAAACCTAAGCTGCCCTACACTAAAACCTAACATTACAAAATAAAAAAAAACTACCATTACAAAAAATAACAAACACTAAAATTACTAAAAAAATAAAAAAAACCTACCATTACAAAAAATAACAAACAAAATTGTCAAAAACAATAAATATTATACCTATTCTAATACCCTTTAAAAAAAAAAACAAAATAAAAAAGCCTAATCTAGAATAAACTACCAAGGGCCCTTAAAAGGGCCTTTTGTGGGCCTTTAAGAGGGCCTTTTGTAGGGTATTGCCCTAAAGTTAACAGCTCTTTTGCTACAAAATAAAACAAACACCACCTAACAGTATACAAAACCCCACCCCCTAAACCCACAAAATAAAAATAAAGTAAAACCTAATCTACCCATTGCCATGAAAAGGGCATTTGTATGGGCATTGCCCTTAGAAGGGCATTTAGCTCTTTTTCCTGCCCTTAAAAGGGCATTCAGCTCTTTTATGAAATGCCCAAGCCCTAATCTAAAAATAAAAACCCACCCCAAAATGAAAAAAAAAATACATTACACAAAATAACAAACAAATTATCAAAAATAATAAAAATTATTCCTATTCTAATAACCATTAAAAAAATACCCCAAAATAAAAAAACAATCTAGAATAACTACCAATAGTCCTTAAAAGGGCCTTTTGTAGGGCATTGCCCTAAGTTAAACAACCCTTTTACCTGAGCACGGCGACAAGTTCACAGAAATGAGCCCTGTCCATCCGGTCTTTGTTAAATTGGCCCCAATCTCTGGTCCTGCCTCTCTGTAGTTCTGTATTAGCCATGATGCTGCACATCGCTACCTAATAGCTAATATGGACCTTTAACATAATACCTTCCATTAATTTAATTTCCTCTATATATGATACCCCACTGAGATTAATCCCTTAAATGGATTGCCACATCGAGATTATCTCTACATTGATCTTAAAATTATTAGTTACATCTCTACCTGATATAACCCAATGCAATTACTATTATTCACTATATTATTTTTTTAATATCTTTATTTCTAGTAAGTTTCTCAGATATCATCACACTTGCATAGATAAGTTAGATTGTAATAAATTCAAAGACATTAAAGTACAGATATTAGTGGTATCTCATGGGAAGTTTTCATCTAAACTGAAATAGATCTTATTTGCTCTATAAGGCTTGTGCGATCTCTGAGTTCCTCTTTTTTTATTTTTTTCCCTAAGTGAGAAATCAAAACATCTATTTTTAAAAAACAAACAATAAAAAATAGAATAATAAATGCTTAGACATCTACCCCTTTACTGCTGCAGACTATGCTATAAACAGCCATATGAAGACATTAGAGTGCAAATATTGGTAACTACATTCTAATCAAGTTTATATTAGTCTTAGTCGTGTTGTTCAGGGTTATAAGATCTCTAAACTCTAGTAACTTAGCACCAATTAATCAACTAAATAACTAACTAAATTCAATTAAACTTTAGTGCAAGTAATAGTTATCTGTGAAGGACTCGTCTGGAGTCAGAACAAGTGAGTTCTCATCAAATCACAACTTGACTGGCTTCAAAATCTATTACCGTTCAGGCTTCGTTGGATGTTCGCTACCCTCCATGCCCGCCAGTCATTTGGTGAGGGAGTCTGAGGTTTGTTTTTCTACTCTAATTTAGGGAGTGGTGGTGCGCCACTTGCCCTGTAAGTTATCAGTGAGCATGAATAATGAGTTTTGGAAGGGATGCAATATTCTATTTCTAAGGTTTGTTGGGATGTGTAAAATAAAAGGTTCCCATTTGTGGATAAAAGACTTGATTCTTGGTTCTATGTGTCCCTGAGTATCGACTTGTTCTATCAATAGTTAGTTGTGCATGATTACCACTAACTTCTTGAAGGGCGACTCTCTGTTTCTAACCTAGTAGTGTTAGATGAGTTTCCTAGCTATCAGTATCGTCATAGCTAAGAATCTAGTATTCTGGGGACATCCTAAAACATTTAATGTGAAAATGGCTTAATGTAGCTTAATTAGTAAAAAAGTGGCCAAATGTTAATCAATTGCTGCACAATTTTGCACAACCCAAGATTTCCACTATCCAAGCCTATCCTAGAAGTTTCATGGATTTTGGTTTTCCACAAGGCAAATGAGTGACATTAAGCTTGTTTGTGTGGCTTAACGTACAAAATTGAACTTAGATGTTAACCAATTTCCTCCAAACTTACCACAATACATTAATCTATCTATTCAAACATAGTCTGAAAATTTCAGGATGTTTGATAAAACATACCAAAAGTTATTCACATTTAACTATTTTTTTTACAATCCTAAAACATTTAGGGGCCTAGTTATCAAGCCGTCAACCTCAAATACGCTGGAATTCCGCAGCGTATTTGTGGCGAGGCTGATTCGCCTTAGTTATCAAAGGCTAGAGACCGGCAAAAGTAGAATTTTGTGACGTAAACTTCGATCCGCCGGACTCAGTCCGACACAGATCGATTCTTACGTCACTACAGATGTTCCGCACACAAGTGCGGCACAATCTGACTACTTTTGCTAGTTATCAAAAAACTAGCAGGTACGCTCGGCACTTTTCCGGCCCAGCGTACCTGGTTTTCAAACCGCCACCCTGGAGGCGGCGGATCCCATAGGAATCAATGGGAGTCTGACCATAGCGAAAGTACAAGTTCGCTGCTGCCAGACATCCCATTGATTCCTATGGAAGCTGTCTACACCTAACACCCTAACATGTACCCCGAGTCTAAACACCACTAATCTGTCCCCCCTACACCGCCGCAACTAAATAAAGTTATTACCCCCTAAACCGCCGCTCCCGGAGCCCACCGCAAGCTACTCTATACATATTAACCCCTAAACCGCCACTCCCTCACCACGCCGCAACTATAATAAATGTATTAACCCCTAAACCGCCGCTCCCGGAGCCCACGCCACCTACCTAGTAACCCCGATCCTGCCCCCCCTATACCACTGCCCTCTATAATAAAGTTATTAACCCCTATCCTGCCGATCCCGCACCTCACCGCAACTAAATAAATAGTTTAACCCCCAAACCGCCGCTCCCGCGCAACCTATATTAAATTTATTAACCCCTATCCTGCCCCCCACTACACCGCCGCCACTGTAATAAATGTATTAACCCCTAAACCTAAGTCTAACACTAAACCTAACACCCCCCTAACTTAAATAATATTTCTATTATGAACTAAATTAATCCTATTTAAAACTAAATACTTACCTGTAAAATAAACCCTAATATAGCTAGAATATAAATAATAATTATATTGTAGCTATCTTAGGATTTATTTTTATTTTACAGGCATCTTTCAATTTATTTTAACTAGGTACAATAGCTATTAAATAGTTCTTACCTATTTAATAGCTTACCTAGCTAAAATAAAGAGAAATTTACCTGTAAAATAAATCCTAACCTAAGTTACAAATAAACCTAACACTACACTATCATTAAATAAATTAAATAAATTGACTACAAATAACTACAATTAAATACAATTGCATAAACTAACTAAAGTACAAAAAAAAAGCTAAGTTACAAAAAATAAAAAAAATAGGTTACAAACATTTTAAAAATATTACAACAATTTTAAGCTAATTACACCTAATCTAAGCCCCCTAATAAAATAACAAAGCCCCCCAAAATAAAAAAATGCCCTACCCTATTCTAAATTAAAAAAGTTCAAAGCTCTTTTACCTTACCAGCTCTTAAAAGGGCCTTTTGTGGGGGCATGCCCCAAAGAAAACTGCTCTTTTGCCTGTAAAAGAAAAATACCACCCCCCAACATTAAAACCCACCACCCACATACCCCTAATCTAACCCAAACCCCCCTTAAAATAACCTAACACTAATCACCTGAAGATCATCCTACCTTTTAGTCGTCTTCACTCAGTCGAGCAGCGATGGAACCGAAGAGGAGATCCGGAGCGGCAGAAGTCATCATCCAAGGGGCGCTGAAGAAATCTTGCATCCGGGAGATGTCATCTTCCAAGAGGCGCTAAAGAAGTCTTCTATCCGGGCGATGTCATCTTCCAAGCGGGGTCTTCAATCTTCATCCCTCCGACGCGGAACATCCTTCTTTACCGACGGACTACCGACGAATGAAGGCTCCTTTAAGGGACGTCATCCAAGATGGCGTCCCTTCAATTCCAATTGGCTGATAGGATTCTATCAGCCAATCGGAATTAAGGTAGGAAAAATCTGATTGGCTGATTGAATCAGCCAATCAGATTGAAGTTCAATCTGATCGGAACAGCCAATAGAATGGGAGCTCAATCTGATTGGCTGATCGGATCAGCCAATCGGATTGAACTTGAATCTGATTGGCTGATTCCATCAGCCAATCAGAATTTTCCTACCTTAATTCCGATTGGCTGATAGAATCCTATCAGCCAATCGGAATTCAAAAAGACGCCATCTTGGATGACATCCCTTAAAGGAACCGTCATTCGTCGGGAAGTCGTCGGTGAAGATGGATGTTCCACGTTGGCGGGGTGACCATGGATCCGGAAGAAAGAAGATTGAAGATGCCGCTTGATAGAAGACTTAAGCCCGATCATGGACCTCTTCAGCTCCCGCTTGGATGAAGACTTCAGTCAGATCATGGACCTCTTCAGCTCCGCTTGGATCAAGACATCAGCCGGATCATGGACATCTTCAGCCCCCCGCTTGGGCTTGGATGAAGACTTCGGAGGCTCCTCAGGACCGATCGGTGAACCCGGTGTGGTGAAGACAAGGTAGGGAGATCTTCAAGGGCTTAGTGTTAGGTTTATTTAAGGGGGGTTTGGGTTAGATTAGGGGTATGTGGGTGGTGGGTTGTAATGTTGGGGGGGGGTATTGTATGTTTTTTTTTACAGGCAAAAGAGATTAATTCTTTGGGGCATGCCCCGCAAAGGGCCCTTTTCAAGGCTGGTAAGGTAAAAGAGCTTTTCTATTTTAATTTTAGAATAGGGTAGGGCATTTTTTTATTTTGGGGGGCTTTGTTATTTTATTAGGGGGCTTAGAGTAGGTGTAATTAGTTTAAAATTGTTGTAATATTTTTCTAATGTTTGTAAATATTTTTTTATTTTTTGTAACTTAGTTCTTTTTTATGTTTTGTACTTTAATTAGTTTATTTAATTGTATTTATTTGTAGGTATTGTATTTAATTAATTTATAGCGTAGTGTTAATTATTAATTATTAATCCTAAAATAGCTACAATATAATTATAATTTATATTGTAGCTATATTAGGGTTTATTTTACAGGTAAGTATTTAGCTTTAAATAAGAATAATTTATTTAATAAGAGTTAATTTATTTTGTTAGATAAAAATTATATTTAATTTAGGGGGGTGTTAGGGTTAGGGTTAGACTTAGCTTTTGGGGTTAATACATTTATTATAGTAGCGGTGTGGTCCGGTCGGCAGATTAGGGGTTAATTATTGTAGGTAGGTAGCGGCGACGTTGGGGGCGGCAGATTAGGGGTTAATAAATATAATATAGGGGTCGGCGGTGTTAGGGGCAGCAGATTAGGGGTACATAGGTATAATGTAGGTTGCGGCGGTGTACGGAGCGGCAGATTAAGGGTTAAAAGTGTAATGCAGGGGTCAGCGATAGCGGGGGTGGCAGATTAGGGGTTAATAAGTGTAAGGTTAGGGGTGTTTAGACTCTGGGTTCATGTTAGAGTGTTAGGTGCAGACTTAGGAAGTGTTTCCCCATAGGAAACAATGGGGCTGCGTTAGGAGCTTAACGCTGCTTTTTTGCAGGTGTTAGGTTTTTTTTCAGCTCAAACTGCCCCATTGTTTCCTATGGGGATATCGTGCACGAGCACGTTTTTGAAGCTGGCCGCATTTGTAAGCAACACTGGTATTTAGAGTTGCAGTGGCGGTAAATTATGCTCTACGCTCCTTTTTTGGAGCCTAACGCACTGAAAACCCAGCCATTCTGTGAACTTTAAATACCAGCGGTATTTAAAAGGTGCGGCCAAAAAAAAGCCAGCATTAGCTACGCGGGTCGTTACAGACAAAACTCTAAATCTAGCCATTAATGTTAGCAGCTTAATGTAAAAAAGAGCTTAATGTAGCAAAATTCACCAAAACTTCAATTAATTGCCTTGAAACTTGGCACAAACTCAGTTTTTCACTTTCCAAACCTATCCTAGAAGTTTCATGGATTTTGGTGTCCCACAAGGCAAATGAGTGATATTAAGCTTGTTTTTTGGAGAGCTTAATGTGGCTTAATGAGTAAAAAGGTGGCCAAATGTTAATCAATCGCTGCATAATTTTGCACAACCCAAGATTTCCACTATTCAAGCCTATCCTAGAAGTTTCATGGATTTTGGTTTTCCACAAGGCAAATGAGTGATATTAAGCTTGTTTTTTGGGGAGCTTAATGTGGCTTAACGTACAAAATTGAACTTAAATGTTAACCAATTTCCCCCAAACTTACCACAATACATTAATCTATCTATTCAAACATATTCTGAAAATTTCAGGACATTTGATAACACATACCAATAGTTATTCACATTTAACTATTTTTTTACAATCCTAAAACATTTAGGCCTAGATTTGGAGTTTGGCGGTAGCCGTGAAAACCAGCGTTAGAGGCTCCTAACGCTGGTTTTAGGCTACCGCCGGTATTTGGAGTCACTCAAAAAAGGGTCTAACGCTCACTTTTCAGCCGCGACTTTTCCATACCGCAGATCCCCTTACGTCAATTGCGTATCCTATCTTTTCAATGGGATCTTTCTAACTCCGGTATTTAGAGTCGTGTCTGAAGTGAGCGTTAGAAGAATGACAAAACTCCAGCCGCAGAAAAAAGTCAGTAGTTAAGAGCTTTCTGGGCTAACGCCGGTTTATAAAGCTCTTAACTACTGTGCTCTAAAGTACACTAACACCCATAAACTACCTATGTACCCCTAAACCGAGGTCCCCCACATCGCCGCCACTCGATAAAAATGTTTTAAAACCTAATCTGCCGACCACCACCTACGTTATACTTATGTACCCCTAATCTGCTGCCCCTAACACCGCCGACCCCTGTATTATATTTATTAACCCCTAACCTGCCCCCCACAACGTCACCGCCAGCTACCTACAATAATTAACCCCTAATCTGTCGACCGCAAAGCGCCGCCACCTACATTATAGCTATGTACCCCTAATCTGCTGCCCCTAACACTGACGACCCCTATATTATATTTATTAACCCCTAATCTGCCGCCCTCAACGTTGCCTCCACCTTCCTACACTTATTAACCCCTAATCTGCCGACCGGACCGCACCGCTATTATAATAAAGTTATTAACCCCTAATCCGCCTCACTAACCCTATAATAAATAGTATTAACCCCTAATCTGCCCTCCCTAACATCGCCGACACCTAACTTCAAACATTAACCCCTAATCTGCCGACCGGAGCTCACCGCTATTCTAATAAATGTATTAACCCCTAAAGCTAAGTCTAACCCTAACACTAACACCCCCCTAATTTAAATATAATTTTAATCTAACAAAATTAATTAACTCTTATTAAATAAATTATTCCTATTTAAAGCTAAATACTTATCTGTAAAATAAATCCTAATATAGCTACAATATACATTATAATTATATTATAGCTATTTTAGGATTAATATTAATTTTACAGGTAACTTTGTAATTATTTTAACCAGGTACAATAGCTAAAATAGTTAAAATAATTACAAATTTACCTGTAAAATAAATCCTAACCTAAGTTACAATTAAACCTAACACTACACTATCAATAAATAAATTAAATACAATTCCTACAAATAAATACAATGAAATAAACTAGCTAAAGTACAAAAAATAAAAAAGAACTAAGTTACAAAAAATAAAAAAATATTTACAAACATTAGAAATATATTACAACAATTTTAAACTAATTACACCTACTCTAAGCCCACTAATAAAATAACAAAGCCCCCCAAAATAAAAAAATGCCCTACCCTATTCTAAATTACTAAAGTTCAAAGCTCTTTAACCTTACCAGCCCTGAACAGGGCCCTTTGCGGGGCATGCCCCAAGAAGTTCAGCTCTTTTGCCTGTAAAACAAAACATACAATACCCCCCCCCAACATTAAGCCCCTGAAGATCTCCCTACCTTGAGTCGTCTTCACCCAGCCGAGCCAAATTCTTCATCCAAGCGGAGCAAGAAGAGGTCCTCCATCCGGTAGAAGTCTTCATCCAAGCGGGGCAGAAGAGGTCTTCCATCCGATTGAAGTCTTCATCCAAGAGGCATCTTCTATCGTCATCCATCCGGAGTGGAGCTGCAGCATCCTGAAGACCTCCGACGCGGAACATCCATCCTGGCCGACGACTGAACGACGAATGACGGTTCCTTTAAATGACGTCATCCAAGATGGCGTCCCTCGAATTCCGATTGGCTGATAGGATTCTATCAGCCAATCGGAATTAAGGTAGGAATATTTTGATTGGCTGATGGAATCAGCCAATCAGAATCAAGTTCAATCCGATTGGCTGATCCAATCAGCCAATCAGATTGAGCTCGCATTCTATTGGCTGTTCCGATCAGCCAATAGAATGCAAGCTCAATCTGATTGGCTGATTCAATCAGCCAATCAGATTTTTCCTACCTTAATTCCGATTGGCTGATAGAATCCTATCAGCCAATCGGAATTAGAGGGACGCCATCTTGGATGACGTCATTTAAAGGAACCGTCATTCGTCGTTCAGTCGTCGGCCAGGATGGATGTTCCGCATCGGAGGTCTTCAGGATGCTGCCGCTCCGCTCCAGATGGATGACGATAGAAGATGCCTCTTGGATGAAGACTTCAATCGGATGGAAGACCTCTTCTGCCCCGCTTGGATGAAGACTTCTACCGGATGGAGGACCTCTTCTTGCTCCGCTTGGATGAAGAATTTGGCTCGGCTGGGTGAAGACGACTCAAGGTAGGGAGATCTTCAGGGGCTTAGTGTTAGGTTTATTTAAGGGGGGTTTGGGTTAGATTAGGGGTATGTGGGTGGTGGGTTGTAATGTTGGGGGGGGTATTGTATGTTTTGTTTTACAGGCAAAAGAGCTGAACTTCTTGGGGCATGCCCCGCAAAGGGCCCTGTTCAGGGCTGGTAAGGTAAAAGAGCTTTGAACTTTAGTAATTTAGAATAGGTTAGGGCATTTTTTTATTTTGGGGGGCTTTGTTATTTTATTAGGGGGCTTAGAGTAGGTGTAATTAGTTTAAAATTGTTGTAATATTTTTCAAATGTTTGTAAATATTTTTTTATTTTTTGTAACTTAGTTCTTTTTTATTTTTTGTACTTTAGTTAGTTTATTTCATTGTATTTATTTGTAGGAATTGTATTTAATTTATTTATTGATAGTGTAGTGTTAGGCTTAATTGTAACTTAGGTTAGGATTTATTTTACAGGTAAATTTGTAATTATTTTAACTATTTTAGCTATCGTACCTGGTTCAAATAATTACAAAGTAAAATAAATATTAATCCTAAAATAGCTATAATATAAATATAATTTATATTGTAGCTATATTAGGATTTATTTTACAGGTAAGTATTTAGCTTTAAATAGGAATAATTTATTTAATAAGAGTTAATTAAGAGTTAATTAATTTCGTTAGATTAAAATTATATTTAATTTAGGGGGGTGTTAGTGTTAGGGTTAGACTTAGCTTTAGGGGTTAATACATTTATTAGAATAGCGGTGAGCTCCGGTCGGCAGATTAGGGGTTAATGTTTGAAGTTAGGTGTCGGCGATGTTAGGGAGGGCAGATTAGGGGTTAATACTATTTATTATAGGGTTAGTGAGGCGGATTAGGGGTTAATAACTTTATTATAGTAGCGCTCAGGTCCGGTCGGCAGATTAGGGGTTAATAAGTGTAGGCAGGTGGAGGCGACATTGTGGGGGGCAGATTAGGGGTTAATAAATATAATATAGGGGTCAGCGGTGTTAGGGGCAGCAGATTAGGGGTACATAGGGATAATGTAAGTAGCGGCGGTTTACGGAGCGGCAGATTAGGGGTTAAAAATAATATACAGGGGTCAGCGATAGCGGGGGCGGCAGAATAGGGGTTAATAAGTGTAAGGTTAGGGGTGTTTAGACTCGGGGTACATGTTAGAGTGTTAGGTGCAGACGTAGGAAGTGTTTCCCCATAGCAAACAATGGTGCTGCGTTAGGAGCTGAACGCGGCTTTTTTGCAAATGTTAGGTTTTTTTTCAGCTCAAACAGCCCCATTGTTTCCTATGGGGGAATCGTGCACAAGCACGTTTTTGAGGCTGGCCGCGTCCGTAAGCAACTCTGGTATCGAGAGTTGAAGTTGCGTTAAATATGCTCTACGCTCCTTTTTTGGAGCCTAACGCAGCCATTCTGTGGACTCTCAATACCAGAGTTATTTTAAAGGTGCGGCCAGAAAAAAGCCAGCGTTAGATATGCGGGTCCTTACCGACAAAACTCTAAATCTAGCCGATAGGGGGGTAGTTATCAAGCCGTCAACCTCAAATATGCTGGAATTCCACAGCGTATTTGTGGCGAGGCTGATTCGCCTTAGTTATCAAGCCCTAGACACCAGCAAAAGTAGAATTTAGTGACGTAAGCTTTGATCCGCCGGACTCAGTCCGACACAGATCGATTCTTACATCACTCCAGATGTTCCGCACACAAGTGCGGCACAATCTGACGACTTTTGCTAGTTATCAAAAAACTAGCAGGTACGCTCGGCACTTTTCCGGCCCAGCGTACCTGGTTTTCTAACCGCCGCCCTGGAGGCGGCAGATCCCATAGGAATCAATGGGAGTCTGACCATAGCGAAAGTTCATGTTCACTGCTGCCTGACATCCCATTGATTCCTATGGGAGCTGTCTACATCTAACACCCTTACATGTACCCCGAGTTTAAACACCCCTAATCTGTCCCCCCTACACCGCCGCAACTAAATAAAGTTATTACCCTCCTAAACCGCCGCTCCCGGAGCCCACCGCAAGCTATACTAAATATGTTACCCCCTAAACCGCCGCTCCCGGAGCCCACCGCCACTCTAATAAACTGATTAACCCTTAATCCGCCGCTCCCGGAGCCCACCGCAAGCTATAATAAATATGTTAACCCCTAAACCGCCGCTTCCGGTCCCCGCCGCAACTATAATATATGTATTAATACCTAAACCGCCGCTCCCAGACCCCGCCGCCACCTACATGATACCTATCAACCCCTATCCTGCCCCCCCATACCGTCGCCCTCTATAATAAATATAATAACCCCTATCCTGCTAATCCCGGACCTCGTCGCAACTAAATAAATAGTTTAACCCCTAAACCGCCGCTCCCGGACCCAGCCGCAACCTATATTAAACTTATTAACCCCTAATCTGCCCCCCCCCACACCATCGCCACCTATAATAAGTTTATTAACCCCTATCCTGCCCCCCTACACTGCTGCCACTGTAATAAAATTATTAACCCCTAAACCTAAGTCTAACCCTAACACCCCCCTAACTTAAATATTAATTAAATAAATCTAAATAATATTTCTCTTATTAAATAAATTAATCCTATTTAAAACTAAATACTTACCTTTAAAATAAACCCTAATATAGCTACAATATAAATAATAATTATATTGTAGCTATCTTAGGATTTATGTTTATTTTACAGGCATCTTTCAATTTATTTTAACTAGGTACAATAGCTATTAAATAGTTATTAACTATTTAATAGCTACCTAGCTAAAATAAAGAGAATTTTACCTGTAAAATAAAACCTAACCTAAGTTACAATTACACCTAACACTACACTATACTTAAATAAATTATTCCTATTTAAAACTAAATACTTACCTGTAAAATAAACCCTAAGATAGCTGCAATGTAATTTATAATTACATTGTAGCTATTTTAGGATTTATATTTATTTTACAGATAACTTGGTATTTATTTTAGCTAGTTAATAACTACATGACTAAAAGAAATACAAAATTACCTGTAAAATAAATCCTAACCTAAGTTACAATTAAACCTAACACTACACTATCATTACATTAATTAAATAAATTAGCTACAAATAACTACAATTAAATTAAATTAAATAAACTAACTAAAGTACAAAAAATAAAGAAAGCTAAGTTACAAAAAATAAAAAAAATAAGTTACAAACATTTAAAACATATTACAACAATTTTAAGCTACTTACTCCTAATCTAAGCCCCCTAATAAAATAACAAAGCCCCCCAAAATAAAAAAATGCCCTAACCTATTCTAAATTAAAAAAGTTCAAAGCTCTTTTACCTTACAAGCCCTTAAAAGGGCCTTTTGTGGGGCATGCCCCAAAGAATTCAGCTCTTTTGCCTGTAAACGAAAAATACAACCCCCCCAACATTAAAACCCACCACCCACATACCCCTAATCTAACCCAAACCCCCCTTAAATAAACCTAACACTACCCCCCTGAAGATCATCCTACCTTTAGTCGTCTTCAGCCAGCCGACCCACCGATGGACCCGAAGAGGAGATCCGGACCGGAAGAAGTCATCATCCAGGCGGCGCTGAAGAAGTCTTCCATCCGATGAAGTCATCATCCAGGCAGCACTGAAGAAGTCTTCCATCCGATAGTAGTCTTCATCCATGCGGCATCTTCAATCTTCATCCATCCGGAGTGGAGCCATCTTCAGACGAGCCGACGTGGAGCCATCCTCTTCTTCCAGACGACTACCGACAAATGGATATTCCTTTAAGGGAATTCATCCAAGATGGCGTCCCTTCAATTCCGATTGGCTGATAGGATTCTATCAGACAATCGGAATTAAGGTAGGAAAAATCTGATTGGCTGATTGAATCAGCCAATCAGATTGAAGTTCAATCCGATTGGCTGATCCAATCAGCCAATCAGATTGAGCTTGCATTCTATTGGCTTATCAGAAAAGGCAATAGAATGCAAGCTCAATCTGATTGGCTGATTGGATCAGCTAATCGGATTGAACTTCAATCTGATTGGCTGATTCAATCAGCCAATCAGATTTTTCCTACCTTAATTCCAATTGGCTGATAGAATCCTATCAGCCAATCGAAATTGAAGGGACGCCATCTTGGATGACGTCCCTTAAAGGAATATCCATTCGTCAGTAGTCGTCGGGAAGAAGAGGATGGCTCCGCGTCGGCTCGTCTGAAGATGGCTCCGCTCCGCTCCGGATGGATGAAGATTGAAGACCCCGCATGGATGAAGACTTCTATCAGATGGAAGACTTCTTCAGCGCCGCCTGGATGATGACTTCTTCCGCTCCAGATCTCCTCTTCGGTTCCATCGGTGGGTCGGCTGGCTGAAGACGACTAAAGGTAGGATGATCTTCAGGGGGGTAGTGTTAGGTTTATTTAATGGGGGTTTGGGTTAGATTAGGGGTATGTGGGTGGTGGGTTTTAATGTTGGGGGGGTTGTATTTTTCTTTTACAGGCAAAAGAGCTGAATTCTTTGGGGCATGCCCCGCAAAAGGCCCTTTTAAGGGCTGGTAAGGTAAAAGAGCTTTGAACTTTTTTAATTTAGAATAGGGTAGGGCATTTTTTTTTGGGGGGGGGCTTTGTTATTTTATTAGGGGGCTTAGATTAGGTGTAAGTAGCTTAACCCCTTAACGACCAACGACGTATGGGGTACGTCCTGCAAAAAAATGCAGTTAATGACCAAGGACGTACCCCGTACGTCGTTGGTCCTTGAAAGCAGTGGAAGCGATCCTCTTCACTTCCAACTGATTTCATGTTATAGCAGTGATGCCTCGATATTGAGGCATCCTGCTATAACATTTTTTAGCCGTCCGATGCAGAGAGAGCCACCCTGTGGCCCTCTCTGCATCGGCCATCAATGGCCATGTTCGTTGGTGGGTGGGAGCTGATCCAGGGAGGCGGGTGGGCGGCCATCGGTGGGAAGGGGGGCGGGATTGAGTGTGTGCGCGTGTGCGGGTGCGCGTGCGTGCACGTGAGCATGTGTGTGCGTGTGTGCACGGGAGCGGGTGCGCGCGCGGGGGGGTGGGAAACCTACACTATGGAACATATCTGCTGTACTTGGTGGGAGAGAGGGTGGGAACATTAAACATTTTAACGATCTGGGAGGGTGGGAGGTTGGGGGTTGAGGGGGGGCAGCTATACTACAGAAAATAACATTTTTAAAATAATAAAATAAAGAATTTGATAAAAAAACATATTTGATTTCAAACTGGGTACTGGCAGACAGCTGCCAGTACCCAATATGGCGCATAATAAGGCAGAGAGGGGGGTTAGAGAGCTGTTTGGCGGAGATCAGGGAGGTTGGGGGCTAAGGGGGGATCCTACAGAGCAGAATTATTATTATTATTTTTTTTTTAAATCCCAAAAAACTCTTATTTTAGTACTGGCAGACTTACTGTTACTATTGTGGGGTGGGGGAGGGAAGAGAGCTGTTTGGGAGGGATCAGGGGGTGTGATGTGTCATGTGGGAGGTTGATACCTACACTAAAGCTAAAATCAACCCTACAAGCTCCCTACAAGCTCCCTAATTAACCCCTTCAATGCTGGGCATTATACACGTGTGGTGCGCAACGGCATTTAGCTGCCTTCTAATTACCAAAAAGCAAAGCCAAAGCCATATATGTCTGCTAGTTCTAAACAAAGGGGGTCCCAGAGAAGCTTTTACAACAATTTATGCCATAATTGCACAAGCTGTTTGTAAATAATTTCAGTGAGAAACCTAAAATTGTGAAAAATGTAACGCTTTTTTTTTTATTTGTTCGCATTTGGCAGTGAAATGGTAGCACGAAATATACCAAAATGGACCTAGATCAATACTTTGGGTTGTCTACTACATTATACTAAAGCTAAAATTAACCCTACAATCTCCCTACAAGCTCCCTAATTAACCCCTTCAATGCTGGGCATGATACACGTGTGGTGCGCAGTGGCATTTAGCGGCCTTCTAAATACCAAAAAGCAATGCCAAAGCCATATATGTCTGCTATTTCTGAACAAAGGTGATCCCAGAGAAGCATTTACAACCATTTATGCCATAATTGCACAAGTTGTTTGTAAATAATTTCAGTGAGAAACCTAAAATGTGTGAAACAATTTGTGAAAAAGTGAACAATTTTTTTTATTTGATCGCATTTGGTAGTGAAATGGTTGCATGAAATATACTAAAATGGGCCTAGATCAATACTTTGGGATGTCTTCTAAAAAAAATATATACATGTCAAGGGATATTCAGGTATTCCTGAAAGATATCAGTGTCCCAATGTAACTAGCGCTAATTTTGAAAAAAAGTGGTTTGGAAATAGCAAAGTGCTACTTGTATTTATTTCCCTATAACTTGCAAAAAAAAAAATAAAGAACATGTAAACATTGGGTATTTCTAAACTCAGGACAAAATTTAGAAACTATTTAGCATGGGTGTTTTTTGGTGGCTGTAGATGTGTAACAGATTTTGGGATTCAAAGTTAGAAAAAGTGTTTTTTTCCATTTTTTCCTCATATTTTATAATATTTTTAATAGTAAATTATAAGATATGATGAAAATAATGATATCTTTAGAAAGTCCATTTAATGGCGAGAAAAACGGTATATAATATGTGTGGGTACAGTAAATGAGTAAGAGGAAAATTACAGCTAAACACAAACACTGCAGAAATGTAAAAATAGCCTTGGTCCCAAATGGACAGAAAATGGAAAAGTGCTGTGGTCCTTAAGGGGTTAAAATTGTTGTAATATGTTTTAAATGTTGTAACTTATTTTTTTTTATTTTTTGTAACTTAGCTTTTTTTATTTTTTGTACTTTAGTTAGTTTATTTAATTTAATTTAATTTAATTTAATTGTAGTTATTTGTAGCTAATTTATTTAATTAATGTAATGATAGTGTAGTGTTAGGTTTAATTGTAACTTAGGTTAGGATTTATTTACAGGTAAATTTCTCTTTATTTTAGCTAGGTGGCTATTAAATAGTTAATAACTATTTAATAGCTATTGTACCTAGTTAAAATAAATTGAAAGATGCCTGTAAAATAAAAATAAATCCTAAGATAGCTACAATAAATAAATTGAAAGATGCCTGTAAAATAAAAGTAAATCCTAAGATAGCTACAATATAATTATTATTTATATTGTAGCTATATTAGGGTTTATTTTAAAGGTAAGTATTTAGTTTTAAATAGGATTAATTTATTTAATAAGAGAAATATTATTTAGATTTATTTAGTTAATATTTAAGTTAGGGGGGTTTTAGGGTTAGTGTTAGACTTAGGTTTAGGGGTTAATCATTTTATTACTGTGGCGGCGGTGTGTGTGGGGGGGCAGGATAGGGGTTAATACATTTATTATAGGTGGCGAAGGTGTAGGGGGGGCAGATTAGGGGTTAATAAGTTTAATATAGGTTGCGGCGGGATCTGGGAATGGCGGTTTAGGGGTTAAACTATTTATTTAGTTGCGGCGAGGTCCGGGATCGTCAGGATAGGGGTTAATAACTTTATTATAGGTAGCGACGGTATAGGGGGGGCAGGATAGGGGTTACTAGGTATAATGTAGGTGTCCGGGAGCGGCGGTTTAGGTGTTAATACATTTATAAGAGTTGCGGCGGGGTCTATGAGCGGCGGTTTAGGGGTTAATAACTTTATTGAGTTGCGGGGGGCTCCGGGGGCGACGGTATAGGGGGTAGAACAGTGTAGTTAGTGTGAGTGCTTAGTCACAGGCTAGCAATAAAGCTGGGAAAAAGCCGAAGAGCAGCGAGATCGGATGAGTGATAACTATCACAGTCCGCTGCTCATCGCCCCATACTTGGTGCGAGGCTTTTTGACAGCTTTATTGATAACTTATGCGAAATTTTGCAGGTCCGCGGCGGCGATGGTAGGCGAGCTTAGGCGGGCGTATTGAACCGGCGAAGGCAGGTAAAGTAGACGGCTTGATAACTACCCCCCAAGATGTGAGCAGCTTAATGTAAAACGAGCTTAATGTACCAAAATTCACCTAAACATCGATCAATTGCCTTCAACCTTGGCACAAACGCAGTTTGACACTTTCCAAACCTATCCTAGAAGTTTCATGGTATTTGGTTTCCCATAAGGCAAATGAGTGACATTAATCTTGTTTTATTGTGGAGCTTAATATGGCTTAACGTACAAAATTGAACTTCAATCTTAACCAATTTCCCCCAAACTTCTCACAATACATTAATATATCTATTCAAACATATTCTGAAAATTTAGGACATTTGATAAAAAATACCAAAAAGTTATTTGCATTTAACAATTGTTTTACAATCCTAAAACATTTAATGTTAGCAGTTTAATGTAAAAAAGAGCTTAATGTAGCAAAATTCACCAAAACTTCAATTAATTGCCTTGAAACTTGGCACAAACTCAGTTTTTCACTTTTCAAACCTATCCTAGAGGTTTCATGGATTTTGGTGTCCCACAAGGCAAATGAGTGACATTAAGCTTGTTTTTTGGGGAGCTTAATGTGGCTTAATGATTAAAAAAGTGGCCAAATGTTAATCCATCGCTGCAAAATTTTGCACAACCCAAGATTTCCACTACCCAAGCCTATCCTAGAAGTTTCATGGATTTTGGTTTTCCACAAGGCAAATGAGTGACATTAAGCTTGTTTTTTGGGGAGCTTAATGTGGCTTAACGTACAAAATTGAACTTAGATGTTAGCCAATTTACCCCAAACTTACCACAATACATTAATCTATCTATTCAAACATATTCTGAAAATTTCAGGACATTTGATAAAACATACCAAAAGTTATTCACATTTAACTATTTTTTTACAATCCTAAAACATTTAATGGGAGCAGCTTAAGGTAAAAAGAGCTTAATGTACCAAAATTCACCTAAACATCGATCAATTGCCTTCAACCTTGGCACAAACTCAGTTTGACACTTTCCAAACCTATCCTAGAAGTTTCATGATATTTGGTTTCCCACAAGGCAAATGAGTGACATTTATCTTGTTTTTTTGTGGAGCTTAATGTGGCTTAACGTACAAAATTGAATTAAATCTTAACCAATTTCCCCCAAACTTCTCACAATACATTAATCTATCTATTCAAACATATTCTGAAAATTTAGGACATTTGATGAAACATACCAAAAGTTATTCACATTTAACTATTTTTTTACAATCCTAAAACATTTAATGTGAGCAGCTTAAAGGGACAGTCTACACCAGAATTTTTATTGTTTTAAAAGATAGATAATCCCTTTATTACCCATTTCCCAGTTTTGCATAACCAACACAGTTATAATAATATACTTTTAACCTCTGTGATTATCTTGTATCTAAGCCTCTGCAAACTGTCCCTTTTTTCAGTTCTTTTGACAGACTTGCAGTCTAGCCAATCAGTGTCTGCTCCCAGATAATTTCTCGTGCACAAGCACAGTGTTATCTATATGAAATACGTGAACTAACACCCTCTAGTGGGTAAAAACTGTTAAAATGCAATCTGAAAGAGGTGTGCTTCAAGGTCTAAGAAATTAGCATATGAACCTCCTAGGCTAAGCTTTCAACTAAGAATACCAAGAGAACAAAGCAAAATTGGTGATAAAAGTAAATTGGAAAATTGTTTAAAATTACATGCTCTATCTGAATCATGAAAGTTTATTTTGGCCTAGACTGTCCCTTTAAGGTAAAAAGAGCTTAATGTACCAAAATTCACCTAAACATCAATCAATTGCCTTGAAACTTGGCACAAACTCAGTTTGTCACTTTCCAAACTTATCCTAGAAGTTTCATGGTATTTGGTTTCCCACAAGGCAAATGAGTGACATTAAGCTTTTTTTTGGGGGGGAGCTTAATGTGGCTTAATGTACAAAATTGAACTTAGATTTTAACCAATTTCCTCCAAACGTCCCACAATACATTAATCTATCTTTTCAAACATATCCTGAAAATCTAAGGACATTTGATAAAACATACCAAAAGTTATTCGCATTTAACTATATTTTTACAATCCTAAAACATTTAATTTGAATGGCTTAACGTGAAAATGAGCTTAATGTAACAACATTTGCCTAAACATCAATCAATTGCCTTGAAACTTGGCACAACCTCAGTTTTTCACTATCAATGCCTATCCTAGAAGTTTCATAGATTTTGGTTTCCCTCAAGGCAAATGAGTGACATTAAGCTTGTTTTTTTGTAGAGCTTAATATGGCTTAACGTGCAAAAAAAAAACAAAAAAAACTTAGATGTTAACCAATTTCCCCCAAACTTCCCACAATAGAATAATCTATCTATTCAAACATATTCTAAAAATATACCGATATTTGGTAAAACAAACAAAAAGTTATTGACATTTAACTATTTTTTTACAATCCTAAAACATTTCTTGTGAGCAGTTTAAAGGGACATTAAACACTAAATACATGCTAGATAGAATGAACCATTCAAAGAAAAGATTAGTCCATGACTAACATGTAGATGTATTTTTTAAAGTTTGATTAGTTGTTTAAAAAGTGACAAAATAAGTGTAAAGTTTTAGTGTCTATAAAACACTGGGAGCTGCCATGTTGTAACTTGTGTTACCTTCTCTGCTGTGGCCAATTAGGGTCAGTTATGAATAGGTCACTAGAGTGTGCAGCCAATGGTTGTGCTGGATTTAACAGTGTTCTGCACTTCCATTTCTTTCAGGAACTGAAAAGTTCACAATTTCAGAATGGAATTACAGGCAAAGAGGACAAAATAAATAATGAAAGTATATTGCAGAGTTGTTTTATTATATACAATTTATCTTTTTATATTACCATCTCTAAGTGTTTAATGTCCCTTTAATGTAAAAAGAGCTTAATGTACCAAAATGTGCCTAAACATCAATCAATTGCCTTGAAACTTGGCACAACCTCAATTTTTCACTATCCAAGCCTATCTTAGAAGTTCCATGGATTTTGGTTTCCCAAAAGGCAAATGAGTGACATTAAAGTTGTTTTTTGGGGATCTTGTTGAGGCTTAACGTACAAAAAAGCACTTTGATGTTAACCAATATCCCCCAAACTTCCCATAATACAATACTTTATCTATTCAAACATATCTGGAAAATTTCAAGATGTTTGCTAAAACAAACCAAAAGTTATTCACAATTAACATTTTTTTTTTTACAATCCTAAAATTAATGTGAACAGCTTAATGTAAAAATAGCTTATTGTACAATAATGTGCCTAAACAACAATAAATTGCTTTGAAACTTTGCACTGCCTAAGTTTTTCACTTCCCAAACCTATCCTAGAAGTTCTATGGATTTTAGTTCCCACAAGGCAAATGGGTGACTTTAAAAATGTCTAGTCTCTAATTTGTTCCCAATGATACACTTTACCTGCTGGAGTCTATTAAATTGTTTAAGTATTTCCATTACCCTTATATTGGCATTTTTAATTGTTGATTTAGCCTGTGGTATCCCCACATATTCTGAAAGTTTTTGTCATTAAGGCCAAGCTGTGTTAACACAGCCAGTAGAATAAATTATACTCACAGGGGTAGATTTATCATAGTGCGAGTAGACATGATACAATGTAGCATATCATGTCCGCTGCACATCGATAAATGCCGACAGCATACGCTGTCAGCATTTATCATTGCACCAGCAGTTCTTGTGAACTGCTGGTACAATGCCGCACCCTGCAGATTCACGGACAATCGGCCGCTAGCAGGGGGTGTCAATCAACTCGATCGTATTCGATCTGGTTTATTTCTGTCCGCAACCTCAGAGCAGGCGGAAAAGTTATGGAGCAGTGGAATTTAGACTTCTGCTTCATAACCTCTGTTTCCGGCGAGCCTGAAGGCTTGCGCAGAAACAGGGGCATCAAGCTCCATTTGGAGCTTGATAATTCGGCCCCACAGTGGGGTATAGAAGAGATAAGAGAATAAAATGTTAATTTTCCAATATTCTCTCCAAGTTTTGGTGAATGGTTTATGGGCAGATATAAGATAAAGGTATATGTACACAATGTGATAAAGTAATGAGATATGATTATAGCTACAAGCTCAATCCATTTTATTAGGCTGTGGCTTAAAAACACAAAATCATTTAATTCATATACACAAATAAACCTTAAAAAGCAAATCTCATACATTTTATAGTCTGCAGCTGGTAAAAAAAAGTAATTTGAAACACATTAAGGGAAAAACAATTTTTTTTTTTTTTTTTGTCTCCAGAATAAAATTTATTACAAAATTTAGGAGTTTTTTTCATAGATTTACAAGCATTACAAAATTGACACTTTCTAAAGCCCATTTCAGATGGTAATAACCAATTCTTTGCTTTATTGTTATCTGTTTCTTTAATACATTGGGACAGTTGAAATTTGAGATTGGGAACCTTTCTAAAGATTATATTGGGTCCATCACCTAAAAATTCACTTAGCGCTGAATCTCCACTTTGAGTGCTATGTTGAAAAATAAGTCTGTTCGCCAGATTATCATCGGTAGTTTTCTTATTTTTATTTTTATACTTTAATAAATCTAACCTATCCATATTGGTTACCTCCTCTATTTCTTCATCTAGAAATTCAATTGGATAATTTTTCTCTAAAATGCGTTTTTTTAGAATTTGTGATTGGACCTTGTATACTTTTTGTTCCTTACAGTTACATCTTAATCGGACAAATTGACCTTTGGGGACATTTTTAAGCCAATGTTTTTGATGACAACTTTCAAGACTTATATAATTATTTACATCTATGATTTTAAAATGGTTTTTAGACTTTAATGTTTCATTTTCAATATAAATTTCAAGGTCTAAGAATTCAACCTTGGTTCTACTGTAATTCTAAGTTAGGGCTACTTTAAATTCATTTCTTTTTAAATAGTCCATGAACTGAAGTAGTTGGTTTTCACTTCCTGACCATATAAAGATGGTAGGACACCAGATATTGCGCCCAGCTAGAGTTGTAAATATATTGATTTTCCCAGTTAGCCATATACAAATTGGCATAGCTGGGCGCAAATCTGGTGCCCATCGCTGTACCCCCCACCTGCAGATAATATTTACGGTTAAACCAAAAATAATTTGTTTCTAAAATGACAGTAATGCTATCTAGAATAAAATCAATCTGTTTGATGTCTAATGTATCATCTTTCTCTAAGATGTTCTTCACTGATGCAATGCCAAGATTTTTGTCTATTATTGTATAAAGTGACGTAACATCACTAGTCACTAACCACCAGTTGTTCTCCCATTTTTTTCTAAATGATTAAGGATGCTCAAAGTATCCTTAAGATATGACTTGGTCTTTATAACATAGGTCTGTAAAAATTGGTCTATGTAAGCCGACAGGTTACTAGTGAGGGAATTGACCCCTGACACTATGGGTCTGCCCGGGGGGCTAGATGGATCCTTGTGTATTTTCGGCAGTATATAAAAAGTGGGGGTTTTGGGAAATTTATTGTAGATATACTGATATTCTTTTTTGTTTAGGATACCTTCTTTTAAGCCTTTTTCCAAGTGTTGTTCTAACCTTTTTTTAAATTTGATTATTGGATTACAATCCAGTTCAATATATACTTCAATGTTTTTAAGTTGTCTAAGACACTCCTCATCATATTTAGTTTTATCCATTATGACTGTTCCTCCACCCTTATCTGCAGGATTTATGACTACAGGGAGTGCAGAATTATTAGGCAAGTTGTATTTTTGAGGATTAATTTTATTATTGAACAGCAACCATGTTCTCAATGAACCCAAAAAACTCATTAATATCAAAGCTGAATAGTTTTGGAAGTAGTTTTTAGTTTGTTTTTAGTTATAGCTATTTTAGGGGGATATCTGTGTGTGCAGGTGACTATTACTGTGCATAATTATTAGGCAAATTAACAAAAAACCCATTTCAATTATTTATTTTTACCAGTGAAACCAATATAACATCTCAACATTCACAAATATACATTTCTGACATTCAAAAACAAAACAAAAACAAATCAGTGACCAATATAGCCACCTTTCTTTGCAAGGACACTCAAAAGCCTGCCATCCATGGATTCTGTCAGTGTTTTGATCTGTTCACCATCAACATTGCGTGCAGCAGCAACCACAGCCTCCCAGACACTGTTCGGAGAGGTGTACTGTTTTCCCTCCTTGTAAATCTCACATTTGATGATGGACCACAGGTTCTCAATGGGGTTCAGATCAGGTGAACAAGGAGGCCATGTCATTAGATTTTCTTCTTTTATACCCTTTCTTGCCAGCCACGCTGTGGAGTACTTGGACGCGTGTGATGGAGCATTGTCCTGCATGAAAATCATGTTTTTCTTGAAGGATGCAGACTTCTTCCTGTACCACTGCTTGAAACTGGCAGTAGGACTGGGAGTTGAGCTTGACTCCATCCTCAACCCGAAAAGGCCCCACAAGCTCATCTTTGATGATACCAGCCCAAACCAGTACTCCATCTCCACCTTGCTGGCGTCTGAGTCGGACTGGAGCTCTCTGCCCTTTACCAATCCAGCCACGGGCCCATTCATCTGGCCCATCAAGACTCTCATTTCATCAGTCCATAAAACCTTAGAAAAATCAGTCTTGAGATATTTCTTGGCCCAGTCTTGATGTTTCAGCTTGTGTGTCTTGTTCAGTGGTGGTCATCTTTCAGCCTTTCTTACCTTGGCCATGTCTCTGAGTATTGCACACCTTGTGCTTTTGGGCACTCCAGTGATGTTGCAGCTCTGAAATATGGCCAAACTGGTGGCAAGTGGCATCTTGGCAGCTGCACGCTTGACTTTTCTCAGTTCATGGGCAGTTATTTTTCCACACGCTTCTTGCGACCCTGTTGACTATTTTGAATGAAACGCTTGATTGTTCGATGATCACGCTTCAGAAGCTTTGCAATTTTAAGAGTGCTGCATCCCTCTGCAAGATATCTCACTATTTTTGACTTTTCTGAGCCTGTCAAGTCCTTCTTTTGACCCATTTTGCCAAAGGAAAGGAAGTTGCCAAATAATTATGCACACCTGATATAGGGTGTTGATGTCATTAGACCACACCCCTTCTCATTACAGAGATGCACATCACCTAATATGCTTAATTGGTAGTAGGCTTTCTAGCCTATACAGCTTGGAGTAAGACAACATGCATAAAGAGGATGATGTGGTCAAAATACTCATTTGCCTAATAATTCTGCACTCCCTGTATTTTGTCATTCTTTTTTAGGTCTGCCAGGGCTATTTGTTCTTGTTTAGTTAGATTAGAACCATGGTTGACTTTCATGGTTTTTTTTTTTTTTTTTAAAACAATAGTTTTTTTATTGAGGTATTGATTACAAATTACAATGTATACTTCAACAACCATGTACATATCATTATGTAATAGTAACAAAAAAGAACTGGAAGTAAAGCTCATCTGCAATAATTTCGTTCTGTACAACAGTTTCTAACACCTCGTTTTTACAGAGGTCACCATTAAAGATATGCGTGGGCTATCTTAGCCCCTTTAATTTCACATAAATAAAACAGAAGTCAAGTGTAAGGTCACCTTCGGAGTAACTCAATTGTCAGCCAGGGTCCCTGGCCTTTCCGTCATAGTGGTTCCTGATAGGGGTGGTGATGGGTTTGTAACATCATCCCACCGGCTACACCAGACCGGTGGGCATCTGCCACTGTCTGTCTATGTCTGCGGCGAGTAGGGAGCACTGTGTGGGTTAGCGGGGCAGTTCATGAGGTATTCACTGATCATTATGGGGTGGGTAGTATAGGAGTCAAAGGTTATGGGGGTCGTTGTCAAGAATATTTCCCTATTGTGTATAGTAGGCGACTAGCTTGGGGGGGAAGCCTGTGTTTCCAGAGGGTCTCCCATGGTTCCCATATTAAACAGTAGTCTGTCATTCGTCTGTGCTCCCTATAGACATATTTTTCCATTTTCTTTATGTAGTTGACATTATCTATGACACCTTGCCATTTTGGGGGTTGGCTTTTCTTCCAGTTTCGTGCGATAAGCAATTTAGTGGAAGTGAGAATGCACAAGAGTAGAATTTTTTTTTGGTCTGGGGATTTCCCCAGTCTCAAGATGTAGTACTGCCAGAGCGAGGGTTAGTTTATCTATTAATTCCAGTTCCTTACAGACTTGGAAAAACAATTTTATAGCATGCGGTCCCTTTAAGCTTGTTTTTTGTGGAGCTTAAGGTGGTTTAACATACAAAAAATAACTTAGATGTTAACCAATTTCACCCAAACTTCACCCAATGTGATAATCTATCTATTTAAACATATCTTGAAAATTTCAGGATATTTGGCAAATCATACAAAAAGTGTTTTTCACATTTTATCTATTTTTTTACAATCCTAAAACATTTAATGTGAACAGCTTAATGTAAATAAGATCTTGATGTACCATAATTAAGCTTTTTTGAGGATCCAGTGGCTTAATATGGAAAAATATTGCCTCCAACCTTCCACAGCAGAGGACTCCAGCTAGACAAAGATACTTAGAATATGTATTGGCTTTTTGAGAAATACACCTAATCTTATTCACATATGTATTTTGCTTTTATTTTTAAATGATTGCAAGGCTATCAGTAGAAATAAAAGGAAGGAGAGCAGAAAAAAAACTTTCTATTAAACTAATGTTTCTGAAATCTCTATCCCTAATTGAATCTAAAGTGAAAGTGTAAGTGTTAACAGCAGGGAATTGTATTATACTTAGAGAATCTGATAATCACCTGTGCATTTTTATTATAGTTTTGTATTTAACATACAGCAAATGCAAAATGTTATTGTTTAGAGAAAGATCTACTGATTTAACACTAAAGGAAGCAGAATCAATATTAAGAAGCATTGAAGAACATAAAGAATATGTAACTTCTGATCCAGCAATTTTACCAAAAGCAAATCAATTCTATATCTACAAGGCTCCAGCTTTTGACATAACCAACATGGATTTTCGTTTTGACCAATATACTTGGAAACAAAAGGGCTCAAACATGCATAATCTTTGCAAATATGGAGGTAGTGTTTTAAAAAGGTATTATCAGATTAGAACACAAGATTTTAAAAATGGCTCTCCAGAGTTCCGTAGATATGTATACTGCTTAAATGAAAACAGAAGCCAAACAATGTCTAAGAACTACTTAATACATTACCTTGGAAATGAAAAAATCTTTACTGGTACAAAACATGGGAATTCAAAAACTGACAAGGCTTACCTGCCTACTAAAAAAACAGTGCTTAGTGATATCTGTAAAAATGATTCAGGACATGATACAATCAATATATATAAAACAATACTGAGCCGCAAAGGAAGTGATAAAAACCAAGATCGCATGTCTGTGGATTGTCCTAGAAATGTAAAACAAGTTTAGAATACCATATACTCTAAAAGGAAAGAGAAACGCATATCAAGGGATGAGATATTCAGTTTGCATGAGCTTGCCTTTCAACTCAATGGATTAATTTGGAACATTACCACTTTTCCAGACATTTTGGTGTTTCTTGGACTACCAGACATTATAGCTTTGTCGTGTTCTGTACTGGAAATGTCAATAAAACTCAACCATCCACAACTGATGTTATGATACCACATTTCAGCTGGGTGAATTCTATCTCTCAGTTTTAGTTCAAAGGAATACAATACTGGAAAATGACCCAATCTACCCTGTAGCCTTTATGTTATATGAACGGAAATTTATGACCCAGCACGAGAGATTTCTACAAGAGGCGTTGAGCAAATTAGGCATGGAATCAGACCGATATAAAAAAATTCCAATTATTGTTGACAGACAAAAGGGCATTGTAAAGGCTTTGAAAAAGAACTTCTCATATCTTAGTACCATTCTCTGTCGTGTTCACATGCTGAGAGATGTTGAATATCGTGGACGCGATGATGCAAAAGTTTTAAAAGACCATGTTGAACAACTGATTTATTCACAAACTACTACCGAATTCAATAATAATTATGAAAAAATCTGCAAAACGTGGACTGAAAGTTTCAAATATTATTTTGAAATGCACTTGAAAAATTATATCCAGTATCATTTAGTGTCATATATCACTCAAACCTTTGCTGCTAACAACATTAGTGAAAGTATGAACAAAATGATAAAAACCCAAAATGAATGGAAAGAGCTGCCTTTGGATGCAATGGTTCTGTCACTTTACTACATGCAGACTTTCTTTGTCAATGAATTTGAAAGAGCAAATTATGAATTGGGTAACTACAATTGAAAAAAATGCCATCCCTTACCCAAAATAGTTGACAAAAAAGCAATTCCGCCCTTCATTCCTCTTGAAGATATTATTAAACGAGTGAAAGGAGAAACAGTTTCAAATTCATGCACTGTAGAGAAAATGAAAAGCCTGCAAATGAGCCAGAAATCTTTAGCATGCAGCTCTGAAGAAATGGATCTTGTTAGCTTTAATGCACAATTAAAAAATTTTTTAGTAAGAAGTATAAGAAATGAAAATGTGTATGTTGTGAAATACACATCCAAGGGGGCGGTGTGTTCTTGTCCTAGCACAGGAAAATGTTACCATATTCTAGCGGATGAGATGGCAACTAATATACCTTTTCCCACAAAGAGAACATACAGCCTTTCACAGATGAGGAAAAGGGCTAGAGGCAAAGAAAGGAAATCTGGATGAAAACATCCAAGAGCAAAGGATTATGATTATTCTGTCACCCCAGCCCCCGATTATTAGCAATCTTTGACTGAACTTTTAAATAACCCACAAGATGTTAAGCTTGCATCATCTGATTCAACCAGTGAATTTCATAATGAGGTGGCACAAACAACAGATGATCTGTCACATATTGATGCAACAATAAGGGAAATAAAAAATTCTCCTCCTTGGATGTCTCCTGATGTGTGTATTCCAGAATGGTCAACAATGCCACAAACATACAAAAGTCTTTCTCCTACAGTTTGGTTAGAAGATGTGATCATAGACCAAGCTTTACATTCATTCATCCACATTTATAAAAGAACCCATAGTGTGACATGTGTACCAACTTATATTTACCAGTTAGCTGTTAACAATGCATTTTGCTCAGTGTTACAATTCAGTGCAGCAAACAGCATAGTTAGTTATGAAGTCATTCTCATATCTTTCAACACAGATATTGTAGGTTCTGGGAATCACTGGATTCTCACTGTAGGAGACATGCATGAGAAAGAATTTCTCATTTTTAATTCTGTTTATAGTAAAGAAACAGCTGCTTCAGGACTAATGAAAATCATTGAGTGCATCTACACTATGGCAGGAAAAGCATCTGACTTGGAAGAATGGAAGATCATTGCAGTGCACGATGTACCTTAACAAAAAAACAGCCACAATTGTGGTGTCTACGTTATCCTTTATGGATGTGCGATTGTTGACAACGTTTCACTTAGCACTGTAAACAGCACAAGAGCAAGAGCATGGATACACTCTATCCTATCAAAATTTGAGCCACAAAGAGGTAAACGATTGAGACTACAGAAAACAACTTTACAAAAGTATTTTAATAGGCTCTTATGTTACAAAGAACGTTTGTCAAAGTGTGAATTATCTGTAATTGAGAAAAATTAAGCTGAAGTTTTAGAAAAACTGAAGGTTTAACTTAATCGAGAAAAATATATTCAGACATCATGCAGTGTGTTGGAATGTCCAAAGGATCCTGATAACCTCTTAACCCAACATGTTCACTGTGAAGTGTGTGGACAGAGATTTCATGAGCAATGTGCAAATTTTACAGATGATTCTGGCACATTACCAATAAAGCATTACACATGCAAAGCCTGTAAACTCCATATTTAGGAAGACGATTTTGTCTAGGAAGGATATTTTCATAAAAGGTGATGAGATTTACTTTCTATTTTTGAGTGTTTACTCTGTATTAATCAATGTAATCTTTATTGGTGTAATTGGTGAGGGTATTTGATGGATCTCTGCTAGTATATTTGCATAATTGTTCTTGTTCTTGACATTTTTTATATATTACGTGTAGAATTGTATAGGAAAGTGTTTTTTTAATAAATGTGTGAAATATATTTCAGGCTGAAATCTTTCTGTTAAACATACGTTAATTGCTTTCTTAAATTGTCTTTTAGTTTTATTTCTTTGGAAATAAGAAAACGTATTCATCCTATACTATTGTTCTAAGTGAAAGTGGGCTCTATTCCTGAGTTATTTTATCTTAGGTCATTGGATACTATGGACTATAATAGAAAATTGAATCCAAAGTGATATCACACATCATTGAATAAAGCCTAAAATGTTCTATTGCAGTCTATGGCCTAGATTTGGAGTTCGGCGGTAGCCGTCAAAACCAGCGTTAGAGGCTCCTAACGCTGGTTTTAGGCTACCGCCGGTATTTGGAGTCAGTGATTAAAGGGTCTAACGCTCACTTTTCAGCCGCGACTTTTCCATACCGCAGATCCCCCTACGCCATTTGCGTATCCTATCTTTTCAATGGGATCTTTCTAACGCTGGTATTTAGAGTCGTTTCTGAAGTGAGCGTTAGAGCTCTAACGACAAAATTCCAGCCGCCTGAAAATAGCAGGAGTTAAGAGCTTTCTGGCTAACGCCGGTTCATAAAGCTCTTAACTACTGTACCCTAAAGTACACTAACACCCATAAACTACCTATGTACCCCTAAACCGAGCTCCCCCCACATCGCCGCCACTCGATTTAAATTTTTAACCCCTAATCTGCCGACCGCCACCTACGTTATACTTATGTACCCCTAATCTGCTGCCCCTAACCCCGCCGACCCCTGTATTACATTTATTAACCCCTAACCTGCCCCCCACAACGTCGCCGCCACCTACTTAAAATAATTAACCCCTAATCTTCCGACCGCAAAGCGCCGCCACCTACGTTATCCTTATGTACCCCTAATCTGCTACCCCTAACACCGCCGACCCCTATATTATATTTATTAACCCCTAATCTGCCCCCCTCAACGTCGCCGACACCTGCCTACACTTATTAACCCCTAATCTGCCGAGCGGACCTGAGCGCTACTATAATAAAGTTATTAACCCCTAACCCGCCTCACTAACCCTATCATAAATAGTATTAACCCCTAATCTGCCCTCCCTAACATCGCCGACACCTAACTTCAATTATTAACCCCTAATCTGACGACCGGAGCTCACCGCTATTCTAATAAATTGATTAACCCCTAAAGCTAAGTCTAACCCTAACACTAACACCCCCCTAACTTAAATATAATTTACATCTAACGAAATAAATTAACTCTTATTAAATAAATAATTCCTATTTAAAGCTAAATACTTACCTGTAAAATAAATCCTAATATAGCTACAATATAAATTATAATTATATTATAGCTATTTTAGGATTCATATTTATTTTACAGGCAACTTGGTATTTATTTTAACTAGGTACAATAGCTATTAAATAGTTAAGAACTATTTAATAGCTACCTAGTTAAAATAATAACAAATTTACCTGTAAAATAAATCCTAACCTAAGATATAATTAAACCTAACACTACCCTATCAATAAATTAATTAAATAAACTACCTACAATTACCTACAATTAACCTAACACTACACTATCAATAAATTAATTAAACACAATTGCTACAAATAAATACAATTAAATAAACTAGCTAAAGTACAAAAAATAAAAAAGAACTAAGTTACAAAAAATAATAAAATATTTACAAACATAAGAAAAATATTACAACAATTTTAAACTAATTACACCTACTCTAAGCCCCCTAATAAAATAACAAAGCCCCCCAAAATAAAAAATTCCCTACCCTATTCTAAATTAAAAAAGTTACAAGCTCTTTTACCTTACCAGCCCTGAACAGGGCCCTTTGCGGGGCATGCCCCAAGAATTTCAGCTCTTTTGCCTGTAAAAAAAAACATACCATACCCCCCCCAACATTACAACCCACCACCCACATACCCCTAATCTAACCCAAACCCCCCTTAAATAAACCTAACACTAAGCCCCTGAAGATCTTCCTACCTTGTCTTCACCATACCAGGTTCACCGATCCGTCCTGGCTCCAACATCTTCATCCAACCCAAGCGGGGGTTGGCGATCCATCATCCGGTGCTGAAGAGGTCCAGAAGAGGCTCCAAAGTCTTCCTCCTATCCGGCAAGAAGAGGACATCCGGACCGGCAAACATCTTCTCCAAGCGGCATCTTCAATCTTCTTCCATCCGGTGCGGAGCGGGTCCATCTTGAAGCAGGCGACGCGGATCCATCCTCTTCTTCCGTTGTCTCCCGACGAATGACGGTTCCTTTAAGGGACGTCATCCAAGATGGCGTCCCTCGAATTCCGATTGGCTGATAGGATTCTATCAGCCAATCGGAATTAAGGTAGGAATTTTCTGATTGGCTGATGGAATCAGCCAATCAGAATCAAGTTCAATCCGATTGGCTGATCCAATCAGCCAATCAGATTGAGCTCGCATTCTATTGGCTGTTCCGATCAGCCAATAGAATGCGAGCTCAATCTGATTGGCTGATTGGATCAGCCAATCGGATTGAACTTGATTCTGATTGGCTGATTCCATCAGCCAATCAGAAAATTCCTACCTTAATTCCGATTGGCTGATAGAATCCTATCAGCCAATCGGAATTCGAGGGACGCCATCTTGGATGACGTCCCTTAAAGGAACCGTCATTCGTCGGGAGACAACGGAAGAAGAGGATGGATCCGCGTCGCCTGCTTCAAGATGGACCCGCTCCGCACCGGATGGAAGAAGATTGAAGATGCCGCTTGGAGAAGATGTTTGCCGGTCCGGATGTCCTCTTCTTGCCGGATAGGAGGAAGACTTTGGAGCCTCTTCTGGACCTCTTCAGCACCGGATGATGGATCGCCAACCCCCGCTTGGGTTGGATGAAGATGTTGGAGCCAGGACGGATCGGTGAACCTGGTATGGTGAAGACAAGGTAGGAAGATCTTCAGGGGCTTAGTGTTAGGTTTATTTAAGGGGGGTTTGGGTTAGATTAGGGGTATGTGGGTGGTGGGTTGTAATGTTGGGGGGGGTATGGTATGTTTTTTTTTACAGGCAAAAGAGCTGAAATTCTTGGGGCATGCCCCGCAAAGGGCCCTGTTCAGGGCTGGTAAGGTAAAAGAGCTTGTAACTTTTTTAATTTAGAATAGGGTAGGGAATTTTTTATTTTGGGGGGCTTTGTTATTTTATTAGGGGGCTTAGAGTAGGTGTAATTAGTTTAAAATTGTTGTAATATTTTTCTTATGTTTGTAAATATTTTATTATTTTTTGTAACTTAGTTCTTTTTTATTTTTTGTACTTTAGCTAGTTTATTTAATTGTATTTATTTGTAGCAATTGTGTTTAATTAATTTATTGATAGTGTAGTGTTAGGTTAATTGTAGGTAATTGTAGGTAGTTTATTTAATTAATTTATTGATAGGGTAGTGTTAGGTTTAATTATATCTTAGGTTAGGATTTATTTTACAGGTAAATTTGTTATTATTTTAACTAGGTAACTATTAAATAGTTCTTAACTATTTAATAGCTATTGTACCTGGTTAAAATAATTACAAAGTTGCCTGTAAAATAAATATTAATCCTAAAATAGCTATAATATAATTATAATTTATATTGTAGCTATATTAGGATTTATTTTACAGGTAAGTATTTAGCTTTAAATAGGAATAAGTTATTTAATAAGAGTTAATTTATTTCGTTAGATTAAAATTATATTTAATTTAGGGGGGGTGTTAGTGTTAGTGTTAGGGTTAGACTTAGCTTTAGGGGTTAATACATTTATTATAGTAGCGGTGAGGTCCGCTCAGCAGATTAGGGGTTAATAATTGAAGGTAGGTGACGGCGATGTTAGGGAGGGCAGATTAGGGGTTAATACTATTTATGATAGGGTTAGTGAGGCGGATTAGGGGTTAATAACTTTATTATAGTAGCGCTCAGGTCCGCTCGGCAGATTAGGAGTTAATAAGTGTAGGCAGGTGTCGGCGACGTTGAGGGGGCAGATTAGGGGTTAATAAATATAATATAGGGGTCGGCGATGTTAGGGCAGCAGATTAAGGGTACATAGGGATAACGTTGGTTGCGGCGGTTTACGGAGCGGCAGATTAGGGGTTAAAAAAAATATGCAGGTGTCAGCGATAGCGGGGGCGGCAGATTAGGGGTTAATAAGTGTAAGGTTAGGGGTGTTTAGACTCGGGGTACATGTTAGAGTGTTAGGTGCAGACGTAGGAAGTGTTTCCCCATAGGAAACAATGGGGCTGCGTTAGGAGCTGAACGCTGCTTTTTTGCAGGTGTTAGGTTTTTTTTCAGCTCAAACAGCCCCATTGTTTCCTATGGGAGAATCGTGCACGAGCACGTTTTTGAGGCCGGCCGCGTCCGTAAGCAATTCTGGTATCGAGAGTTGCATTTGCGGTAAAAATGCTCTACGCTCCTTTTTTGGAGCCTAACGCAGCATTTGTTTAAACTCTCGATACCAGAGTTAAATTTATGGTGCGGCCAGAAAAAAGCCTGCGGAGCGTTAACAGCCCTTTTACCGCCGAACTCCAAATCTAGGCCTTAGGCATTGAATGACCAGAAATAAAATAACT
Source organism: Bombina bombina (assembly GCF_027579735.1). Classification (NCBI taxonomy): domain Eukaryota; kingdom Metazoa; phylum Chordata; class Amphibia; order Anura; family Bombinatoridae; genus Bombina; species Bombina bombina. The sequence goes on from NC_069502.1 coordinate 599,590,498, forward strand.
CTGATGGTTGAATAGAGCCAGATATTTCTATACTATAACTATAGCGAATCCCTTAGTAGTTTAATTAAGCATTGCTGACCAGGATGTAATTCTCTTCCACTAACTCTTGTATCTTGTTAGACACTAGGGTTATTGAAGGGTAGGTACTGACCCAAAAATTCACCTTCCCTATATATGCTGCCTTTTATGGTGTTAGTGTTTACTTTCTGGGTTTATAGCATAGTTGTGCCATCATCAATGATAATAAATTATTTTTCAGAATGGAAAACAGATATTATATTGGTTTTGATTACTTTTGTTTGATGCCATGGATTGGAACTTTGTTCATACTTACTACTCTCACTTCTTCCTGTGTAATGGATTTCCCATGTGTTCTTTATTCCAGGTGGCACTTTCTGGCATATATAGGGACCTAACAAAAGATTACGGACTCAGGCTGAAGGTGACTAACAGAGTACATCTTCCAATTTCCTCTAAAATCACTTTTATGTTTTGGTTTAGATCCACCTTCTAGAAAATTCTGATGAGAAGCAGAAGGTTTTAAGGCATTGTGAAGTGTTATTAAATGTTTTGGGTCTCACCATTTCAGTTGCTGTGTGTTTTTCTTGTTCCTCAGAAATATAACTTGTTAATGTTTTTTTTTATTCACTGAAGTAAAACTTAGTGAAAGAAAGATTATACTTACCATTGTATCTTTGATAATATGTAGACAAACTGTTTGAAAAAAAGTATTTGAAATGTTGGTAGACATGATTTTTATTTTCAATGTAGTTTCAAAAATAAACATCTTGTTGCAAATTGAGTCGTTATCCTTTAATTGTTGGTTGGCAACTTGCAGCATACAAGTCTATAGATCAGTAATGTATCATTTCAAAAATACATTTAGCATTCATATCACTATCATGCTCTCTCAGCAATTATTTGCAACACTAAGTAGCAGCCCAAAACTAGCCAAGATGGATACCCTTCTAATTTGCCAGGAAGTCTGGTATGATCCCACACATCATGCAACATGGGATATGAAGTCATGTTCCCAATGTCATAGGTAAAAAATAGTTAAAAGTGTATAATGTTTGGTATGTTTTATCAAACATCATGAGATTTTAAGAATATGTTTGAATAGATAGAGTCTTATAGTTTGTGAAGTTTGGGGGGAAATTGGTTAATATCCAACTTCTTTTTTGCATGTTAAGCCACATTAAGCTCCTCAAAAAACAAGCGTAATGCCTCACATTTGCACTGGGTGAAACCAAAATCTATGAAAATTCTAGGGTAGGCTTGGATAGTGAAAAACTTAGGTAGTGCAAAGTTTCAAAGCAATTAATTGAAGTTTAAGCACATTATGGTACATTAAGCTCTTTTTACCTTAAGCTGTTCACATTATGGGGATGAATTATCAAGCTCCAAATGTAGCTTGATGCCCCTGTTTCCACGCAAGCCTTCAGGTCTAAAGACACCTGCTCCATAACTTGTCCGCTGCCTCTGAGGCTGCGGTCTTCAATCCGCCCAATCCTATACAAACGGGCTGATTGACATTCACCAGAACTGCTTGTGCAATGATAAATTACGACATTGTATGCTGTCAGCATTTATCGATGTGCGGCAGACATGATATACTACATCATATCATTTCCATACGCACTTTAGTAAATCGGCCCCTAAATGTTTTGGGATTGTAAAAATAGATAAATGTGAATAACTTTTAGTATGTTTAATCAAATGTCTTGAAAATTCCCAGATATGTTTGAATAGAAGTCTTGCATTGTGTGAAGATTGGTGGAAATTGATAAACATCTAAGTTCTTTTTTGTACGTTAAGCCACATAAAGCTTACCAAAAAACAAGCTTAATGTAACTCACTTGCCTTGTTGGACACCAAAATCCATGAAACTTCAAGGATAGGTTTGGAAAGTGAAAACTGAGTTTGTGCGAAGTTTCAAGGCAATTGATTGAAGTTTTGGTGAATTTTGGTACATTAAGCTCTTTTTTACATTAAGCTGCTCACATTAAATGTTTTAGGATTGTAAAACAATTGTTAAATGTGAATAACTTTTGGTATGTTTTATCAAACTTCCTAATAATAGAGAAATTGAGAAACTGGCACTAGATATAGTTAGGTTAGGAATATATAGATATTCAATCCGGTGCTAACCCTAATATCATACATACAATTTCATAATTGGTAAAGGAACCAAAAAAAGTATAGTTTTAAATAGCACTCATTACTAATTATGTAATATAAAAAATTGAATTTTTAATATAGTTCAAGTTAAAACAAGGAACCACCTTGAAGAAGTACCCATACATTAAACTGAACAACTAGCCCCCCTGTTTCCTGGCCTATAGCAGCTCCCTCGGCTTCAGGTGTCAGGGACTAGGGACAGTTTTAAAACCAACAAATAGTGCACCAAAATGTGCTTCCTGAGAGCACAAACGCGTTTCGGCTGTGTTATTCAGCCTTTTTCAATGTGATATGTCAAGCCGAGGCCCGGGTGCCACCCTCTTAAGTAGTGCTTGTTTATAGATTCTCAAACAATCCTTTTCCTCTCTCATAAACTGCCCTGTTAGCAGCCAATGAGAGACTGTGTGATGGGCGTGAAGACCGGCTAAAGTCTGATTGGATTCACCGTGTAACTCTGAACACCAATGATTCATTTGAAATGTTGGAAAAGAGCTGACTAAATATTCTATATCAGTGTTATATGAAATACAACATACCCAATGAAGCGGACATATTGATGAATTGGTCTTTTATTCCTATTCCTATCAAAGTGACTTTGTGATAAGCTATCATTGAGATTTCTGGTGTACATAAAAGTGAAGGATGGTTTATCAGGTAGCAATCCCTTTAACCTATCATTACTTTGGAGAATATGCCAGTGTTTTCCCACTATTGAGCTTACTTGTTCACTTTGATTGCTATAAGTTGAAATAAATCTCATAGTGTTTTGCTCTGATACAAATTTTTTGTTTTTGGGTATAAGAAGATCTGACCTATTTTTGGTTAGAGCTTTTTGATAAGCCTTTGCTAACAGTTTTCTAGAGTAGCCCCATTGAAGGAGTCTATCACGTAGTTCTAATGCTGACTTTTTGAAAGAATTTATGTCTGTACAGTTTCTCCTTATTCTAAGATATTCACTGTATGGGAGGCTATTGATTGTGGACGGATGATGATTGCTCTGTGCATGTAAGATATTATTAGTAGCGGTTGCTTTTCTATATGTGTCCGTCACTAATCTGTCATTGCTCTTAGAAATTGTCAGGTCCAAGAATTCAACTTTGTTAAAGTTTACACTATGTGTCAAGTATAATCCAAAGGGATTAGTGCTAAGTAGTTTAATGAATTCTTCCCATACTTCTAATGGGCCTTCCCATATAAGGAGAATGTAATCTATATACCTGGACCAGTGGGAGATGAATTGAGTATATTGGTTCATGTGGTCATTGAACCCTATCATCTCTTCCCACCAGCCCAGGTATATATTGGCATATGTTGGCGCGCAAGATGTGCCCATTGCGGTGCCACAGACTTGTAAGAAAAATTTATCATCAAACGCAAAGTAGTTATGTGTGAGCACAAATTTTAGCAATTTGATGATAAATTCTTTCATTGCTGGATCCATATCGGTGTCTTTTTCTAGAAAATGAGCTACAGCTTTGATGCCCCAGTCAGTTTTAATGCTCGTATAGAGAGACTCTACATCACATGTTATTAAAATAGACTGTTCTGTTATAGAGATATTTTGCATCTTGTTTAAAATGTGCATTGTGTCTCTGGTATGTGACGGTAGGGCATCTACAATTTTCCTTAGTCTCGCGTCAACATATCTGCTGGCTCTTTCTGTGAGTGATCCTAGTCCTGAGACTATCGGTCTCCCGGGAGGACAGGAGATATTTTTATGGATCTTTGGCAGCAAATACATAGTGGCTACTTTAGGGTTAGTAACTGTTAGATATTTGTACTCTTTTTGGTCAATGATCTTATCTTTGAAAGCTGTGTCAATAAGTTTCTTATATATTTCAAGAAAATTCTCTGTTGGGTTCCCTAAGAGTTTTTTATAATTGGCGTTATTAGAGAGTTGTTTCATGGCTTCTGAGGTGTACATTATATTTGGCCATATCACTATGTTGCCCCCCTTATCGCTATTCTTTATTTGGACATCAGTCCATTGTGTCATCTCCTTCATAGCTTCAATTTCTGCTTTAGTCATATTTCTAGAACACATTACATCCTCATTCAGGGATATTATGTCTTGGCAGACTAAGTTAAAAATGTGACTGCTTGGGGTGATATAGTGCTTGGGGGAACAAACTGTGATTTTTTTTTAAAAAATGTCACGCCAATCTTCATTATTAGATAACATTTTGTTAGTAGTCATGTCGTTATCTTCAAGTAATGATATCAAGTCATTTAGGGCTGTTCTGTCTGTTGTATCAATAGTGGACAGACTGTCAGATTCGTTAGTATTAGAGAAATATTTCTTGAGTAACACCTTTCTAACCAATAAATGTGTGTCTTTGATTGCCTTGAACTTGTCAATACGGTTGGAGGGTACAAAAGATAGACCCCAGATCAATTATTTAACTTCTTAATTGTGGTATGCATATGACATATGAGCATGAGCCAAAGTGTAGCATACAGTGCAATAGAAAATGCAGACACAAGGTTTTAACGAATTGCACAGAGATATGTGAAGTATGCCGAAATGTTATGTGACCCGATTGCATATATAATTTCACTAACGATCATACACAGCGGTTTGATATGTCCGCTTCATTGGGTATGTTGTATTTCATATAACACTAATATAGAATATTTAGTCAGCTCTTTTCCAACATTACAAATGAATCATTGGTGTTCAGAGTTACATGGTGAATCCAATCAGACTTTAGCCGGTCTTCACGCCCATCACACACAGTCTCTCATTGGCTGCTAACAGGGCGGTTTACGAGAGAGGAAAAGGATTGGTTGAGAATCTATAAACAAGCACTACTTAAGAGGGTGGCACCCGGGCCTCGGCTTGACATATCACATTGAAAAAGGCTGAATAACACACCTGAAACGCGTTTGTGCTCTCAGTAAGCACATTTTGGTGCACTATTTGTTGGTTTTAACACTGTCCCTAGTCCCTGACACCTGAAGCCAAGGGAGCTGCTATCGGCCAGGAAACAGGGGGGCTAGGTGTTCAGTTTAATGTATGGGTACTTCTTCAAGGTGGTTCCTTGTTTTAACTTGAACTATATTAAAAATTCAATTTTTTAAATTACATAATTAGGAATAAGTGCTATTTAAAACCCTATACATTTTTGGTTCCTTTACCAATTATGAAATTATCAAGCTTCCTGAAATTTTCAGAATATGTTTGAATAGATAGATTAATGTATTGTGAGAAGTTTGGGGGAAATTGGTTAAGATCTAAGTTCAATTTTGTACGTTAAGCCACATTAAGGTCCTTAAAAAACAAGCTTAATGTCACTCATTTGCCTTCTAGGATAGGTTTGGAAAGTGACAAACTGAGTTTGTACCAAGTTCGAAAGCAATTGATTAATGTTTAGGTGAATTTTGGTACATTAAGCTCTTTTTACATTAAGCCGCTCACATAAAGCGCTCTATTTATCAAGGTCTGGCGGACCTGATCCGACACTGCGGATCAGGTCCGCCAGACCTCGCTGAATATGGCAAGCAATACGCTCGCCGTATTCTGCATTGTGAGCTGCTGGTGGCACGCCGCCCCCTGCAGACTCACGGCCGCCAGCAGGGGGTTTCAGTCAACCCGATCGTACTCGATCGGGTTGATTTCCCGCGATGTGTGTCCGCCTGCTCACAGCAGATGGACAGATTATGGAGCAGCAGTCTTTGTGACCACTGCTTCATAACTGCTGTTTCTCGCCAGAAACATGGGGCATCAAGCTCTTTTCAGAGCTTGATAAATATGCCCCTAAATGTTTTAGGATTGTTAAAAAATAGTTAAATGTGAATACCTTCTGGTATGTTTTATCAAATGTCCTGAAATTTTCAGAATATGTTTGAATAGATAGATTAATGTATTGTGGTAAGTTTGGGGGAAATTGGTTAACATCTAAGTTCAATTTTGTACGTTAAGCCACATTAAGCTCCCAAAAAACAAGCTTAATGTCACTCATTTGCCTTGTGGAAAACCAAAATCCATGAAACTTCTAGGATAAGCTTGGATAGTGGAAATCTTGGGTTGTGCAAAATTATGCAGCGATTGATTAACATTTGGCCACTTTTTTACTCATTAAGCCACATTAAGCTCCCCAAAAAACAAGCTTAATGTCACTCATTTGCCTTGTGGAAAACCAAAATCCATGAAACTTCTAGGATTTGCTTGGATAGTGGAAATCTTGGGTTGTGCAAAATTATGCAGCAATTGATTAACATTTGGTCGCTTTTTTACTCATTAAGCTACATTAAGCCATTTTCACATTAAATGTTTTAGGATGTCTCGTATTCTGTTGTATCGGGTAGTCAGCCAGGAATAAAATGTAGTGTGCTGTGAGGTTTATTTTGGTTTTGGTTATTCTAGAAAGCCAGTACACTAATTTGTTCCAGAATCTTTGCAATCTTGGGCAATACCAGAACAGATGGGTCATGTTTGGGATCGTAGCCGAGCATTTGTGGCATATGTCATGTGCCTCTGGGATCAATTTGGAACGTATGTTAGGTGTCAAGTATGCTTGATGAATCAGTTTGATGTGGGATTACCTCAGGTAAGAAAAGAGTGTGGTTTTTCTGACTTTGGTAAAGCTATCCAAGATAACTTCCAGTGTGACAGGTTTGTCATCCAAGATTAGCCATTTGGAAAGGATGTGTTGCTGAGTAGGTTGTTCAAAGTGGGTGGTCAGGAGATTGTAAATTAGTGGAATAAAATGTGATCCTTGCCTAGCCATATTGCATAATCTCTCGATACCAGGATATGTGGTATGTTCTCTACCCAATGTTAACAGGGATTGCATGTAGTGCCTACATTGGAAATATGCAAATTGTGGTGTCCTAGGGAGATTGTATAGTCTCTGAAGTTCATTAAATGGGAAGTTCCAAATATTATTTGGATCTCGCAGTTGGAATATAGAGGTTAAACCCTGCTGCTTGCATTGCTGGAAGTTTTGGATGTGTACCCGTGGATAAAATTTGGATTGCCCTGTATGATTTTAAATTATATCTTCCATAGTTTACAAACTTTTCCCCAGGCCCTTAGTGGGTCCTTAAATAGAATATTTAGTTTGATGTGAGATGGTAAAGCAGAGAATGTGGTCTAAACTACCAGAGGTTTATGGTATGGTCAAGTGTGTTTTATTGATTCTGTGTTTTTTTTTGTAATTATTTTTGTGTCTTTTGCAGTCATTAAAAGGGTAAACAGTTGAAGAGGATATAGTAATTTTGGTAATAGGATCATTTTCAGAAGTTGTATTCTGCCAGGTAGGGAAAGAGGCAGGCTTTGCCAGCCTTGTATGATGTTTTGTATATTTGCAATGGTTGTGAAGATGTTTAGTGAGTACAGTTGTCAGGGGTCAGTATGCAATCTTATCCCCAAATATTTAAACAAAATCAAAGTTTTTGGGAGGCCAATATCTTTGAGTGAAGTGTTGCTATTATTTTGAAGCCAGATTACCTCTGATTTACCTCAGTTTATTTTGTAGCCAGTGAAATTGCTGAATTTTAATATCCCTTCAAGCAATTTTGTTATATTTGTAGCGGGGCTAGATACGTAAAGGAGCAAGTCATCTGCGTACAGTGACAGATGAGTGATGTGTGAGATAATATATAAGTCCTTCAGTGTGCTATCTGATATAGCAGGCTAGAGGTTCAATAGCTAAATTGAACAGTAGGGGGGAAAGTACTTGTCTAGTGCCCCATTCTAAGTGAAAAGAGGGTGATATAACTCCTTTAATGAGGAGAGACGTGTAGGGGAATTATATAGGAGTTTTATAGCTTGTAAATAGTTACCAGTTATGCCAAAATTGTGTAATGATGTATAGAGGTGATCCCACTCTATCCAGTCAAACACCTTCTCAGCGTAAACCGACATCAAGCAGGCATCTGGCAGGGAGGGGTTAATGATGTTTGTTTGTTTTGCCAGTAATGTGTGATGGTTGCAAGGGTTTTTCTAATATTGGTTACCGGGGAGCGGCCTTTAAGATAGCCTGTCTGATCTAAAACTATGGCAAGTCTGTCTGCCAAGATTTTTGTGAACTGTTTGTAGTCGCTGTTGAGTAACGATATTGGCCTGTAGGAAGACACCTGTGTGTGTTCTCTGTCTGGTTTGGGCAATATGCAAATGTGGGCTTTTGAAAAACGTAGATCTGGTTTTTGTTGACCCGATAGGTATTGTGAGAAAAGCAAGGTTAAAGTAGGAGCTATATCTGCGCTTAGGATTTTGTAATACCCTATGGGGAGGGTGTCCGGGCCTGCTGATTTGCCTAGTTTGGAGTTCTTGATTGCTTTGAAGACTTCTGCACTCTGAATTGGGGTGCTTAGTGTAGCTCTCTGTTCCTCTGTTAGTTGTGGCATTCTAATTTTGCCCCAAAATTGTTGTTTGTCCTGGACATCTATCTTTTGTTTGGTGTAGAGTGTTTTATTGTAAGAAACAAAGGCTTGCATGATTTCTGGGGTACTGGTCTTTATCAGGGAATCTGTTTTTATTGCAGTTAATTATTTTTTTGTGTAACAAGGCGCACCATGTTTGCTAACAATTTCCCTGCCTTATTGCCATGCTGATAGAATTTGCCTTGTCGATGTTTGTTAAAAGTTTGATCCTGTTGCTGTATGAAGGTGTCCCTTTCTGCTTTCAAGTTGTAGTATAATTGTCTAGACTGTGGTGTAGGTGTCGTTAAATATTGGTTATAGGCCTTAGTGAGGTTGGGTAGTATTTGCGTTGTTTTCTTTTGAGTCTTATTGTGGTGGGCTGTGCAAGCTGTAATTCTACCCCGCAAAACTGCTTTAGATGCATGCCAATATAAATTTAAATTTTCCCTAGTATTAGTCACTAGTAGTCTATCCAATATGAACAGAGTTGTTGTCGAAAGTCTGCCTTTTGGTACAGGTAAGTGGGAAAACGCCATTATTTTTGTTGCGAGTTTGGGGGAAACATTTGAAGGCATAGTCTAATTGGGGCATGGAGATAGTAATCTGTTGTATGGGTAGTTGGGAGATGTGTGGTCTTAGGGTTGGTGACGTGAGGAAATAATCAGTGCGGGAGAGTGTATGATGAGTCTTTGAAATGCAGGTAAAGTCACTGTGGTCAGGGTGTCGTGCCCTTCAAGTGTTAAGGAGTCCCAGCCCATCTTTGAACCTTGTTATGAGTCATATGTCAAGAGGAATGTTCTGGGCCAAATTGAAATCCCCTCCTACTCTCAGGGATAGATCACTACGCAATGTAAGGTGTGACTGGATGGATGCCCAAAAGACAGGATCTAGGTGATTAGGTCCATACACATTACACAATCGAATTGTGCATTTGTTAACTTGTAGATCTGTAATAATGTATCTACCCTTTGGGTCTGTCAGTGTGTTTGTAAATGTTATAGGAAGTCCCTTCTGTGTTAATATTGCTACTCCTCTTTTTCTACCTTCAGTTGGGGTGTAAAGATATTTCCTACCCATCTTACTCTAAATTCCTTGTGTTCTTCCTTTACGCCTAGATTTAGAGTTTTGTCGGTAACGACCCGCGTAGCTAACGCATGCTTTTTTTCCCCCGCACCTTTTAAATACCGCTGGTATTTAGAGTTCACAGAATGGCTGCATTAGGCTCCAAAAAGGGAGCGTAGAACATAATTTACCGCCACTGCGACTCTCAATACCAGCAGTGCTTACGGACACGGCCAGCTTCAAAAACTTGCTTGTGCACGATATCCCCATAGGAAACAATGGGGCAGTTTGAGCTGAAAAACAAAAAAGCAGCGTTAAGCTCCTAACGCAGCCCCATTGTTTCCTATGGTGAAACACTTCCTAAGTCTGCACCTAACACCCTAACATGTACCCCGAATCTAAACACCCCTAACCTTACACTTATAAACCCCTAATCTGCCGTCCCCACTATTGCTGACCCCTGCATATTTTTTTTTAACCCATAATCTGCCGCTCCGTACACCGCCACAACCTACGTTATCCCTATGTACACCTAATCTGCTGCCCCTAACACCGCCGACCCCTATATTATATTTATTAACCCCTAATCTGCCGCCCCCAACGTCGCCTCCACCTACCTACAATAATTAACCCCTAATCTGCCGACCGGACCTCACCGCTACTCTAATAAATTTCTTAACCCCTAAAGCTAAGTCTAACCCTAACCCTAACACCCCCTAAATTAAATATAATTTAAATCTAACGGAATAAATTAACTCTTATTAAATAAATTATTCCTATTTAAAGTTAAATACTTACCTGTAAAATAAACCCTAATATAGCTACAATATAAATTATAATTATATTGTAGCTATTTTAGGATTTATATTTATTTTACAGGCAGCTTTGTATTTATTTTAACCAGGTACAATAGCTATTAAATAGTTAAGAACTATTTAATAGCTACCTAGTTAAAATAATTACAAAATTACCTGTAAAATAAATCCTAACCTAAGTTACAATTAAACCTAACACTACACTAGCAATAAATTAATTAAATAAAATACCTACAATTATCTACAATTAAACCTAACACTACACTATCAATAAATAAATTAAATAAAATACCTACAAATAAATACAATTAAATAAACTAACTAAAGTACAAAAAATAAAAAAAGCTAAGTTACAAAAAATAAAAAATTAATTACAAACATAATAAAAATATTACAACAATTTTAAGCTAATTACACCTACTCTAAGCCCCCTAATAAAATAACAAAGCCCCCCAAAATAAAAAAATGCCCTACCCTATTCTAAAATTAAAATAGAAAAGCTCTTTTACCTTACCAGCCCTTAAAAGGGCCTTTTGCGGGGCATACCCCAAAGAATTCAGCTATTTTGCCTGTAAAAAAAACATACAATACCCCCCCCAACATTACAACCCACCACCCACATACCCCTAATCTAACCCAAACCCCCCTTAAATAAACCTAACACTAAGCCCCTGAAGATCTTCCTACCTTGTCTTCACCATGCCAGGTATCACCGATCGCTCCAGGCTCCGAAGTCTTCATCCAAGCCCAAGCGGGGGCTGGAGATCCATCATCCGGCTGAAGTCTTCTATCAAGCGGCGGCTGAAGAGGTCCAGAAGAGGCTCCAAAGTCTTCCTCCTATCCGGGCAGAAGAGTAGATCTGGACCGGCAACCATCTTCTTCCAAGCGGTGGTAGGGAAAATCTGATTGGCTGATTGAATCAGCCAATCAGATTGAGCTTGCATTCTATTGGCTGTTCCGATCAGCCAATAGAATGCGAGCTCAATCTGATTGGCTGATTGGATCACCCAATCGGATTGAACTTGAATCTGATTGGCTGATTCCATCAGCCAATCAGATTTTTCCTATCTTAATTCCGATTGGCTGATAGAATCCTATCAGCCAATTGGAATTCGAGGGACGCCATCTTGGATGACCATCTTCTTCCAAGCGGTGACAAGCTGCTCCATCTTGAAGACCACCGGCGCGGATCCATCCTCTTCTTGCGACGTCCTAAGTCCGAATGAAGGTTCCTTTAAATGACGTCATCCAAGATGGCGTCCCTTGAATTCCAATTGGCTGATAGAATCCTATCAGCCAATCGGAATTAAGGTAGGAAAAATCTGATTGGCTGATGGAATCAGCCAATCAGATTCAAGTTCAATCCGATTGGGTGATCCAATCAGCCAATCAGATTGAGCTCGCATTCTATTGGCTGATCGGAACAGCCAATAGAATGCAAGCTCAATCTGATTGGCTGATTCAATCAGCCAATCAGATTTTCCCTACCTTAATTCCGATTGGCTGATAGAATCCTATCAGCCAATAGGAATTCGAGGGACACCATCTTGGATGACGTCATTTAAAGGAACCTTCATTCGGACTTAGAACGTCGCAAGAAGAGGATGGATCCGCGCCGAAGGTCTTCAAGATGGAGCCGCTTGTCACCGCTTGGAAGAAGATGTTTGCTGGTTCAGATCTACTCTTCTGCCCGGATAGGAGGAAGACTTTGGAGCCTCTTCTGGACCTCTTCAGCCGCTGCTTGATAGAAGACTTCAGCCGGATGATGGATCTCCAGCCCCCGCTTGGGCTTGGATGAAGACTTTGGAGCCTGGAGCAATCGGTGATACCTGGCATGGTGAAGACAAGGTAGGAAGATCTTCAGGGGCTTAGTGTTAGGTTTATTTAAGGGGGGTTTGGGTTAGATTAGGGGTATGTGGGTGGTGGGTTGTAATGTTGGGGGGGGTATTGTATGTTTTTTTTACAGGCAAAAGAGCTGAATTCTTTGGGGTATGCCCCGCAAAAGGCCCTTTTAAGAGCTTTTCTATTTTAATTTTAGAATAGGGTAGGGCATTTTTTTATTTTGGGGGCTTTGTTATTTTATTAGGGGGCTTAGAGTAGGTGTAATTAGCTTAAAATTGTTGTAATATTTTTATTATGTTTGTAATTAATTTTTTTATTTTTTGTAACTTAGCTTTTTTATTTTTTGTACTTTAGTTAGTTTATTTAATTGTATTTATTTGTAGGTATTTTATTTAATTTATTTATTGATAGTGTAGTGTTAGGTTTAATTGTAGATAATTGTAGGTATTTTATTTAATTAATTTATTGCTAGTGTAGTGTTAGATTTAATTGTAACTTAGGTTGGGATTTATTTTACAGGTAATTTTGTAATTATTTTAACTAGGTAGTTATTAAATAGTTCTTAACTATTTAATAGCTATTGTACCTGGTTAAAATAAATACAAAGTTGCCTGTAAAATAAATATAAACCCTAAAATAGCTACAATATAATTATAATTTATATTGTAGCTATATTAGGGTTGATTTTACAGGTAAGTATTTAGCTTTAAATAGGAATAATTTATTTAATAAGAGTTAATTTATTCCGTTAGATTTAAATTATATTTAATTTAGGGGGGTGTTAGGGTTAGGGTTAGACTTAGCTTTAGGGGTTAAGAAATTTATTAGAGTAGCGGCGAGGTCCGGTCGGCAGATTAGGGGTTAATACTTGAAGTTATGTGTCGGCGATGTTAGGGAGGGCAGATTAGGGGTTAATACTATTTATTATAGGGTTATTGAGGCGGGAGTGAGGCGGATTAGGGGTTAATACATTTATTATAGTGGCGGTGAGGTCCGGTCGGCAGATTAGGGGTTAATAATTGTAGGTAGGTGGAGGCGACGTTGGGGGCGGCAGATTAGGGGTTAATAATTATAATATAGGGGTCGGCGGTGTTAGGGGCAGCAGATTAGGGGTACATAGGGATAATGTAAGTGGCGGCGGTTGGCAGATTAGGGGTTAAAACATTTTAATAGAGTGGCGGCGATGTGGGGGGCCTCGGTTTTGGGGTACATAGGTAGTTTATGGGTGTTAGTGTACTTTAGAGCACAGTAGTTAAGAGCTTTATAAACCGGCGTTAGCCCAGAAAGCTCTTAACTCCTGGCTTTTCTCTGCGGCTGGAGTCTTGTCGTTAGATTTCTAACGCTCACTTCAGCCACGACTCTAAATACCGGCGTTAGAAAGATCCCATTGAAATGATAGGATATGCAATTGACGTAAGGGGATCTGCGGTATGAAAAAGTCGCGGCTGGAATGTGAGCGTTAGACCCTTACCTACACGACTCTAAATACCACCGGTAGCAAAACTCTAAATCTAGGCCTTAGTGAGATGAGTTTCTTGGAGCAGGGCAATGTCAGCATGTATATTTTTTAAGTAGTGTAGAATTTTGCTTATCTTTGCAGTAAAAGTGACCCCTCCCACATTCCATGAAATGATGTTAAGTCCCGTAGCCATGTATGTGTGTTATTTTCTGGGTGAAAGGGATTGGTAACGTTTCTTAGGCAGGGTGGCTTTTTGTGTGTATAGGTGTTACTCACTTTTGGAAGGGCGAAATGGCCGTACCTGTTGTGTAGAGACTAGTGGGGCGCTGTGGGGTCTGATAGCATTTCATCCAACTTATGAAGCCAGAACTGTTCCATGAAAAAAGGAGTAGCAAAACATACAAACATTGGAGTGCAAGCAATTTTACTAGACTTCCACTACCAATAGTCCAAATGTAGATAAGACAAAATATAATGGTAACAATAAACATTTAAGTGCACTAATTGGAAAAGTTTCTAGTCTTCCACAGTGACTAGTCAAGAACATAAATATAGCAGAATAAAAGTCCCGAATTTTCTGAAAAACTTGATTATTACTTGGTCAAAACATATAACTAATAGTGCCCCATGTGGAGCAGTCTCTCTTTTTTAAATTAAAGATATCATTAGTTAAGACCCCTCCGTCAATTGACATCAGAGGCCCTTCCTTTGGCGCTGCTATCTGCTGCAACATGATTAGCTGGAGTTAGTATGTAAACAAAAAGAAAACCTGCACAGCGGAGCACTCATAACTGTCCCATTCAATGATGATGTTCCATAACGGCTCAATAGAGAGAAGGTGGGAACACACTCCCTTTCTTACTGTGATTGAGTCAAAGGCTGCTTTCCAGGCGTGACCACTTCACACGCCAAAAAATAACATAGAAATCCAAAACATAGAAAAAACGCACTGAGCCTCCCAGTAGATAAAATTAAAAAAATATTTTATTTTTATTACAAAAAGAAATGTTATAAAAACATGGGCCAGATTAAAATATATAATTCCAGGATGATATGCAGGTAAACAGCGTAGGGAGTTAGTGTTAGTTCTTTTCTGTTTGGTATTCAGTATCCAAGCAGGTTTGGAGTTCTTTTGGGTTGCAAAAGAATTTTGGTCCTGAGTGGGTTTGCAGTCGATGTTTTGCTGGAAAGAGGAGCACCACTTCTCTGCCCTGTTCATAGAGCTTTGTACAGTAGGGAGCAAACTCCTTTCTCATTTTCGTGACCTCGGAGGAAAAATCCTGAAAAATGAATAGCTTATAGTCCTCATACAGAAGGTTTGTTTTCTTTGCTCTATATGCTCTTAGCAGGGCTAGCTTCTCTTGGTAGTTCCGGCATTTAAATATAACCTGTCTGAGTCTGTTCTGAGTTGTTGTTAGGCCACGATCAGGTCCCACTCTGTAGGATCAGGTCCCACGCCTGGGTTAATCTGGTAGAATACTGATGAAGCTCTGTTGTAAGGGTGTCTACACCTGCATGAAGGGATTCCATTTTTGGGAGGAAAATTGCTTTAAGCTCATTTATGAGCATAACAGGGTCAGCCACATTCTGTGACCCTTTTTCAGGCAAAGAGGTGGGCTCTATATGGATCTCTGCTAAGTGACGTTGTTTCTTGTTGGCTTGTTTATTTTTGGAACTCACCTTCCCCTCTACTATAGTAGATAGAACTTTGAAGTATTTCTCAACCTTCATAAGAAAATACAGTTCTATACAGGTGGTTATTGCAATTACTGGTGCACCAACCCATTAGTGTGAAAGGAGTTAACTCTGTATGTTGGTAGAAATGTGGTGGGCTCTGCAAAAGCACTAGGCCTTAGGAGAAAACCTGCTTGCTCTGTATCTGAATTAGTGATGTCCCGAACTGTTCGCCCCCGAACGGTTCCCAGCGAACATAGCTTGTTCGCGTTTGTGGGCGAACACATGGCGATGTTCGATCCGCCCCTATGTGTCATCATTGAGGAAACTTTGACCCTGTATGTCACAGCCGTCTGACACATTAGAGCCAATCAACATCAGAAACTCCCTCACAGACCCTCCCAGCTACTCGGAATCCGCCATTTTAGACTCATAACGACCTTGCTTTCTTAATGAGAGGACGTGTTGTGTTTTTGCTCCTGACATTAATAGGAAAAACATAGCTAGGCTAGTGTATTTAGTGTCCACTACAGTCCAGAAGGACTCCACTCATCTCTGATGCAAGCACAGCACCCCAAAAAGCCCTTTTTAGGGCAATATTTTGTGCCGTTTTTTTTTTTTTTTTTTTTATTAGCATTTGCCTGGCTTTCAGGCTGTGTGTTTAAGGCTCACAGCATATGCTGTGATTACTGCCACCACTGATATCTCCCTAACAACATTAGTTTAAATTTAACTAACCAAAATTTTTAATTATTTTGCTAGTGTAATTTTTTTTCATTTTCTATCAGGCCTGTGTCACACAGCATATACTCTGGTTCATTGCTCTGTGCCAGCCACCAGTGTTAATATCCGTTTATAACATTATTTTAAATTTAAAAAAAATAAAATAAAATTATTTTGCTAGTGTAATCTAATTACATTTACTATCAGGCCTGTGTCTGTCAGGCTTACTCAGCATTAATATACCTCATTTTTTTCAGTCTTTTGGTTAATTGGTCTGTGCCAGGCAGCCACCCAGCATGCATATCTTCTTCACCTTAATTTAAATATAAGGAAAAAAAGTTTAAATTTGTTTGATAGTGTAATCTAATATAATTTTCTATCAGGCCTGTGTGTTTTGCAAACATACAGAGCCTACTGTTTTTACTTGCTGCCCTCCCTAGTCTATGAGCCATGACTCATATGTGTTTAACCTTTTTTTAATTTCCCCCCCCAAAAAAATAATTTAAATAATTTTTCTAGTGTAATCTAATAGTATTTTCTATCAGGCGTGTGTGTATCTGACTTACAGAGCCTACTGTTTTTAATAGCTGCCCTTCCAAGGCTATCAGCCACGACTCATATGTATGTGCTTAACCTTTTTCTTTAAATTCCCCCAAAAAAGTCTTTAAATCATTATGCTAGTGAAATCTAATTTTATTTTCTATCAGGCCTGTGTCTAACTGTCTATCTGACTTACACAGCATACTGTTGTTAATTGCTGCCCTACGTAGCAGCCAGCCAGTGCGACCACTCATATGTGCATTGCACTTCTTAACATAATTTTAATATTAAAATCTAAAATTTAAAAATATTTTGCTAGTGTAATCTAACTTAATTTTCTATCAGGCCTGTGTTTTTGTCACTTACACAGCATACTGTGTTAAATTGCTGCCCTACCTACCATCCACGACTCATATCTGCCAGCCTGTGTGCCAGGCCCAACTAGCCAATTAGTGGCACCAATCATAATTCTTGTAACAGTATCCAAAAAATTAAAAATCATAATTTTTTGTACTTCAAATATTCAGTCTACTAGTGCCATTGAATTGCAGTTTCCTCCTGCCTGGCAGCCTGTGTGCCAGGCACAAACTAGCAAATTAGTGCCACCAATCCTAGTTTTTGTAAAAGTATTGTTAATCTTTAAAATTCCAAATTGATCGCTTGTGATTCCTCAGTTTGCTGGTGCCATTGAATTGCACTTTCCTACTGCCTGCCAGTGTGTTTTCCAGGCCCAACTAGCCAATTAGTGGAACCAATCATAATTCTTGTAACATTATATAAAAAAATAAAAAATCATAATTTTTTGGACTGCAAATATTCAGTCTCCTAGTGCCATTGAATTGCATTTACCTCCTGCCTGTCAGCCTTTTGTGCCAGGCCGTCTAGCCAACTATTTACACCAATCATAATTGTTGTCACAGTATAGTTACTAATTAAAATTAAAAAAAATTTGATTGTTGATCTTAATCCTCAGTTTGCTCGTGCCATTGAATTGCACTTTTCTACTGCCTTCCAAGCCTGTGTGCCAGGCCTACTTTCAAAATATTTACACCAATCATATTTGTTGTCACAGTATTCTTAATAATTAAAAATTAAAATTTTTGGTAATAGTTGTTCTGAATCCTCAGTTTGCTGGTGCCATTGAATTTCACTTTCCTCCTGCCTTGCAGCCTGCTGTGTGCCAGGCCCACCTAGCCAATTATTGCCAGCAATCATATTTCTTTTAACAGTATTGCAAAAATTGTCAATCATCACTGTTTTGACTGTCAGTATTCAGTCTCCTAGTGTCCTTGAATTGCATTTACCTCCTGCCTGCCAGCCTTTTGTGCCAGGCCGTCTTGCCAACTATTTACACCAATCATAATTGTTGTCACAGTATAGTTACTAATTAAAATGGAGTCTGATGCTTTCAAAAAATTTGTATCTATTGGGACACCGCAGTGGAAGGTACCTGGCAGAAATTTCTTTTCACAAAAGGCAATCCCAAACCTGTACTCTGTTGTTCGAAAGGAAGTTATGGCATGTCTGGCACACAGTGTTGGGGCAAGGGTCCATATGACCACGGATAGCTGGTCTGCAAAGCATGGTCAGGGCAGGTATGTCACCTACACTGCGCATTGGGTAAACCTGCTGACTTCTGACAAGCATGGAATGCGTGGCTCTGCAGAAGAGTTGGTGACACCGCCACGACTTGCAGGCAGGCCTGTTGCTACCTCCTCTACTCCTCCTACTCCATCCTCTTCCATAACCTCTTCCTCGGCTGAGTCCTCTTCAACTTCTGCGTCTTGCTCCACATCTATGGCACCCCCCCCAGCTCCCCAGGTACTATGCTACATCCCGGGTACGGCAGTGTCACGCCGTCTTGGGGTTGACTTGCCTGAAAGCACACCGCACCAGCACTCCTGACCGCCCTGAACGCACAGGTGGATCAGTGGCTGACTCCGCACCAACTGGAGATTGGCAAGGTTGTTTCTGACAATGGAAGTAATTTGGTGGCGGCATTGAAATTGGGCAAGTTGACACATGTGCCGTGCATGGCATATGTGTGTAATCTAATTGTACAATGATTTGTCCATAAGTACCCAGGCTTACAGGACGTTCTGAAGCAGGCCAGGAAGGTGTGTGGCCATTTCAGGCATTCCTACACGGCCATGGCGCACTTGTCTGATATCCAGCATCAAAACAACCTGCCAGTGAGGCGCTTGATTTGCGACAGCCCGACACGGTGGAATTCAACACTCCTAATGTTTGACCTCCTGCTACAACAAGAAAAAGCTGTTAATGAGTATTTGTATGACTGGGGTGCTAGGCCAGCCTCTGGGGAGCTGGGGATATTTTTTCCAAATTACTGGACGCTCATGAGCAATGCCTGTAGGCTCATGCGTCCTTTTGAGGAGGTGACAAACCTTGTCAGTCGCACCAAAGGCACCATCAGTGACATCATACCATTTGTTTTCTTCCTGGAGTGTGCCCTGCGAAGAGTGCTGGATCAGGCAGTAGATGAGCGTGAAGAGGAAGAGGAAGAGTTGTGGTGTCCATCACCCCCACAAACAGCCGAATCAGCATCGCTTGCTGGACCTGCGGCAATGCAGGAAGAGGATTGTGAGGAAGAGGAGTCAGAGGAGGAATGTGGCTTTGAGGAGGAGGAGGAGGAGGAAGACCGAGCACAACAGGCATCCCAGGGTGCTTGTTGTTGTCACCTCTCTGGTACCCGTGGTTTTGTACGTGGCTGGGGGGAAGAAGATACTATTAGTGAGATAAGTAAGGAGGAGCAACGGGACATGATTAGCTCGGCATCCAACCTTGTTCAAATGGGTTCTTTCATGCTGTCGTGCCTGTTGAGGGACCCTCGTATAAAAAAGCTGAAGGAGAACAACCTGTACTGGGTGTCCACGCTCCTTGACCCCTGGTATAAGCATAAAGTGCCTGAAATGTTACCAAATTCCCGCAAATCGGAAAGGATGGAGCATTTTAAGAATAAATTAAAAACTATGCTTTACACAGCGTATAAGGGTGATGTCACAGCACCACGGGAATATAACAGGGGAAGAGATGAAATCAATCCTCCTCCCACGACCACGGTGGCAAGGAAAGGACGCTTTCCTGACATCTTGTTGATGGAGGACATGCATACCTTTTTAACTCCCATGCACCATCAGAGCGTTTCGGAATCCAGCCTTAGAAAAATACTCAACCGACAGGTAGCAGACTACCTAGCTTTAACTGCGGATCTCGACACTCTCAGGAGCGATTGACCCCTTGACTACTGGGTGTGCATGCTGGACTTGTGGCCTGAGCTATCCCAATTTGCAATGGAACTTCTGGCCTGCCCCGCTTCAAGTGTCCTGTCCGAAAGGACTTTCAGTCACTGAAAGGAGGTTTTGTCACTGAGAAGAGAAATCGCCTAGGTCAAAAAAGCCTTGACTATCTCACTTTTATAAAAATGAATGAGGGCTGGATCCCGAAGGGACTGACATTGGGCGATACATTTGAATAAAAAAGGCCTTATGATGATATGAGCTGGCTTGGGCTACAACTGGTACACAGGCTGGCCTTTTTTTTTTTTATAAAGCCGGAGGACTTGCTTGACTTATCCGCCAACAACTAGTGTTCAAGCCACAAGCTTTTAGGGAACTTTATAAATGTTTTACAAACATCATTTTTTCTGGCCGCTGCTACAGCAGTTGCTACAACAATACCCAAATTTTTCAGTCATTTGTACATTCCTAATTTTTCTGGCCTCTGTTGCAGCTCTGTGGGTACAAAACTCAAATAAAAAAAATAAGGCACATAACAGTGATTAAACTGTTACAAATAGTACAACTTAGCACACCACTCATATCTGGTGGACCATTAAATTGAATGCAAAATGCCACAAATTTGAAGGAGGAGGACCGACCAAGCATCTTTATCCGTCTCTTGGTTGCTCTAAATTATCTCCGTGTTCCATCTATGCCATACCTGTACTCTATTGTGCAAAAGGGTGGCATATGTGGTGTTTCATGCTGTTGTGCCTGTTGCGGGTCGTGGCCCATGGTATAAAAAGGCTGAAGGAGAACGACCTGTAATGAGGCCCCAGCAAATTTTTAGAAAAATGTTCCTGGTTCCTCTCAATTATCTCCAGGTTTCTAAAATGGATGCCATACCTGTACTCGCTTGTGCAAAAGGATGGCATATGTGGTGGTGTTTCCTGCAGTTGTTTCTGTTGAGGGTACTGGACCCTCTTATAAAAAGGCTGAAGGAGAACGACCTGGAGTGGGAGTCCAAGCATGGTTTTTGGGGCAATTTCACTTTTCCAAACTATTATCTGTGGGTTTCTAAAATCAATGCCGTACCAGTACTCTATTGTTCAAAAGGATGCCATATGTTCTCTTTCCTGCTGGTATTTTGTTTGAAGGTCCTGGACCCTCTTATAAAAAGGCCTAAGGAGAAAGAGGTGTACTGGGTGTCCACTCAATTTTATTTTCTATTTCACATTTGCCCAAAATTATCTCTGGGCTTGTAAAATCAATGCTGTACCTGTACTCTATTGTTCAAAAGGATGCCATACGTCCTCTTTCCTGCTGGTGTTTTGTTTGAGGATCCTGGACCCTCTTATAAAAAGGCCTAAGGAGAAAGAAGTGTACTGGGTGTCCATCAAATCATTTGTTTTATTCAAATTCCCGGTTGCAACAAATTATCTCTGGGTTTCTAAAATCAATGCCTTTCATGTAATCTAATTTTCAAAAGGATGCCATATGTCCTCTTTCCTGCTGCTGGTTTTGTTGAGGGTCCTGGAGCCTCTGCTAAAAAGGCCTAAGGATAAATAAGTGTACTGGGTGTCTAATCAATGTTCTTTTAGATTTCCCGGTTGCAACTAATTATCTCTGTGTTTCTAAAATCAATGCCTTTCCTGTAATCTATTATTCACAAGGATGCCATATGTCCTCTTTCATGCTGTTGTTTCTGTTGAGGCTTCGGGACCCTCTTATAAAAAGGCCTAAGGATAAATAAGTGTACTGGGTGTCTAATCTATGTTTTTTAGATTTCACGGTTGCAACAAATTATCCACGGGTTTCTAAAATCAATGCCTTAAATGTAATCTATTGTTCAAAAGGATGCCATATGTCCTCTTTCCTTTTTTTTCTTCTCAGTATTTTTGTTTATTATAGGTTCACTAAGATTATGACTTTGCACACTGCCATTTTCCATGCAGCATTTTGACATGTCGTGTGATATGACTAGAAGTATGGTATGTTTTGAATCTGCTGAGCATAATAATAAAAAAAAAAATTAATTTAACTTGAGTTACTAAATGAAGCATAACTTCAGGAGTCAGGTGTGGTCCTAGGTAGTGGTTGTTAGCAGATTCTTTTTAATGCCAATTGCAATTGCCACAGCGTGCATATAATGTGCATCACTAGTCTCCAAATCTTACCTTTTTAATGCCAATTGATATTGCCACAGCTGGAACAACAGTAAATAACATGTGCGTCACCACAGTCTCCAAAGCTGTTGTCAGATGTATACAAAAACACTGATAAAGTATTCCTTTCGGGGCGCAAAGAGATGGCTACCGGAACACTCCAGGAACTTCCCAAGAGTCGCTGTCTTGTGTTTCTGGTGATGTTAGAGACATCTGGGTAGTGTACAGGGAGGCCCAAAATACTCTCCATCTCTGTGCACCACAGGACAGGACGTCCTTGTCATCCATAAGCACATGAAATTGCTGGCATTTTCCTTGCTTCAAGAAGTTCAGCTTTTGTGGTGATAGTACAGAATTTAATAAACTTTGGTTTCCTACCATACTCAAGACAATCTTGTAGTTCAAGCTTCGGACTTGCTGTGGGAAACAGTGGCCTGACCATACCAGGAAGATGATTTAGACAGAAGTAACGGGCTCTGATTGCAGGTGACACATGTTTATCGTCAATCATCAAAGGGGTTGCGTGCAGAATATGGCTGATGACCCCTTATTCACATGTTTGTCCAGAGCCACAACATTTGCAAACAGCCAGAAGAAAGGTTGGTTCTCACCAGCCTTAAGTTGCGCTTCATTTACCAAATGCTGATATTCAAAAAATAGACAAACAGTGGATGAAAAAACACATTTGCGATATGGATTCACCAGAGCAAGGTCATTGCAAGTACTTCCCACAATAACAAAATTAAAATGCCACAACTCCGCAATCTTCCCCTTCACATTATTATTGTCACACTCCATTGTACTCCTATGCCCAGCTCCCTGCTTTTGTTTTTGTTGAGGGTCCTGGAGCCTCTGCTAAAAGGGCCTATGGATAAAGAAGTGTACTGGGTGTCTATTCAATGTTTTTTTAGATTTCCCGGTTGCAACTAATTATCTCTGTGTTTCTAAAATCAATGCCTTTCCTGTAATCTATTATTCAAAAGGATGCCATATGTCCTCTTTCATTCTGTTGTTTCGGTTGAGGCTCCAGGACCCTCTTATAAAAAAGGCCTAAGGTTAAAGAAGTGTACTGGGTGTCTAATCAATGTTTTTTTCTATTTCACGGTTGCAACTAATTATCTCTGGGTTTCTAAAATCAATGCTTTTCCTGTAATCTATTATTCAAAAGGATGACATATGTCCTCTTTCATGCTGTTGTTTCGGTTGAGGATCCGGGACCCTCTTATAAAAAGGCCTAAGGATAAAGAAGTGTACTGGGTGTCCAATGTTTTTTTCTATTTCCCGGTTGCAACTAATGATCTCTGGGTTTCTAAAATCTATGCCTTTCCTGTAATCTATTATTCAAAAGGATGCCATATGTCCTCTTTCATGATGTTTTTTCTGTTGAGGCTCTGGGACCCTCTTATAAAAAGGCCTAAGGATAATTAAGTGTACTGGGTGTCTAATCAATGTTTTTTTCTATTTCCCGGTTGCAACTAATTAACTCTGGGTTTCTAAAATCAATGCCTTTCCTGTAATCTATTATTGAAAAGGATGCCATATGTCTTCTTTTATGATGTTTTTTCTTTTGAGGCTCCGGGAGCCTCTTATAAAAAGGCCTAAGGATAAAGAAGTGTACTGGGTGTCCAAACAATGTTTTTTTCTATTTCCCGGGTCATATAAATGATCTCTGGGATTCTAAAATCAATGCCTTTCCTGTAATCTATTATTCAAAAGGATGCCATATGTCCTCTTTCATGCTGTTGTTTCGGTTGAGGCACCGGGACCCTCTTATTAAAATGGCCTAAGGATAAATAAGTGTACTGGGTGTCTAATCAATGTTTTTTTCTATTTCCCGGTTGCAACTATTGATCTCTGGGTTTCTAAAATCTATGCCTTTCCTGTAATCTATTATTCAAAAGGATGCCATATGTCCTCTTTCATGATGTTTTTCTCTGTTGAGGCTCCGGGACCCTCTTATAAAAAGGCCTAAGGATAAATAAGTGTACTGGGTGTCTAATCAATGTTTTTTTTTCTATTTCCCGGTTGCAACTAATGATCTCTGGGTTTCTAAAATCAATGCCTTTCCTGTAATCTATTATTCAAAAGGATGCCATATGTCTTCTTTCATGATGTTTTTTCTGTTGAGGCTCCGGGAGCATCTTATAAAAAGGCCTAAGGATAAAGAAATGTACTGGGTGTCTAATCAATGTTTTTTTCTATTTCCCAGGTCATATAAATGATCTCTGGGATTCTAAAATCAATGCCTTAACTGTAATCAATTGTTCACAAGGATGCCATATGTCCTCTTTCATGCTGTTGTTTCTGTTGAGGCTCCGGGAGCCTCTTATAAAAAGGCCTAAGGATAAAGAAGTGTGCTGGGTGTCCAATCAATGTTTTTTTTTTATTTAACAGTTGCAAAAAAATTATTTATGGCTTTCTCAAATCTATGCCTTACCTGTCATCTATTGTTCAAAAGGATGCCATATGTCCTCTTTCCTGCTGTTGTTTTTGTTGGGGGTCCGGAACACTATTCTAAAAAGGCCGAAGGAGAATGACCTGTACTGTACTGGGTGTCCAATCATGTTTTTGTTTTCAATTTCACGGTTCATAATAAATATCGCCGTGTAACTAAAATCAATGCCATACCTGTACTCTGTTGTTTAAAAGGATGGCATATGTGGTGTTTCATTCTGTTGTGGTTGTTGAGGGTCGTGGCCGTGGGACAGCGTATAAAACGGCTGAAGGAGAACAACCTGTACAGCCTTGCTCCTCTTTTAAGGCAGGCCAGCTCTTTGCATACATGCCCACAGACTCTGTAACACATGCCTCTTTTAGGGAGAGGTGCAGCCATAATGCAGGGTCAGAACCTCTGCCTGCAACTGTTATACTCAATTTTGCGAAAGGAAGTAACCTTACCATGGTTCCCTGCACGCAAGTATTGTTGTTATATTTTGGTGAGGGTAATCATGATAGCCATGTAGACCACCACAGAGAGTCCTGGAAGTAACAGGGATGAGATGAAAGTGCTAAGAATAGTACAACTTGAAACAACAGAGTTAGCCATGGGTGTTAGTTCAAGACCGCTTGGCTTTTTTTTGGCTTTGGGTGCGGCTAATCATGCAGGCCATATAGAGCTGCCACCACTCGGTGTTGTATCAGGTATTAAACTAATAAGAACAGTACTACCAAAATCCAGCCAATGAAGGGCCTTATGAAGACTGAGCCAAGGTTGGATTGTAGTATTTGGTTAGGCTAATCATGATGGCCATGTAGACCACCACCGAGAGTCCTGGAAGTAACAGGGATGAGATGAAAGTGCTAAGAATAGTACTACTTGAAACAACCGAGTTAGCCATGGGTGTTAATCCAAGACCGCTTGGCTTTATTTTTGTTTTGGGTGCGGGTAATCATGCAGGCCATATAGAGCTGCCACCATTCGGTGTTTTATCAGCTATTTAACTAATAAGAACAGAACTACAAAAATACAACCAATGAAGGGCCTTATGAAGACTGAGCCAAGGTTGGATTGTAGTATTTGGTTAGGCTAATCATGATGGCCATGTAGACCACCACTGAGAGTCCTGGAAGTAACAGGGATGATGAGATGAAAGTTCTAAGAATAGTACTACTTGAAACAACAGAGTTAGCCATGGGTGTTAATCCAAGACTGCTTGGATTTATTTTTCTTTTGGGTGCGGCTAATCATGCAGGCCATATAGAGCTGCCACCATTCAGTGTTGTATCAGCTATAAAAATAATAAGAACTGTACTATCAAAATACAGACAATGAAGGGCCTATGAAGACTGAGCAAAGGTTGGATTGTAGTATTTTGTTCGGGTTATCATGATGGCCATGTAGACCACCCGTAACAGGGATGAAAGTGCTAAGAATAGTACTAATTGAAACAACCGAGTTAGCCATGGGTGTTAGTCTAAGACCACTCAGCTTTTTTTGGGGTTTGGGTGCAGCTAATCATGAAGGCCAGATAGAACTGCCACCATTTGGTGTTGTAACAGGTATTAAACTGCAAAGAACAGTACTACTTAACACAACCTACTTACCATGGGTCCCAGAGCATATGTTTAGTTATTATATTTTGTAAGGGTAATCATGCAGGCCATATAGACCTCCACCGATAGGGTGAGTATGAGTAACAGCTATTAAAATGCTAAGGACATTACTAATTAACACAACATAGTTACCATGGGTCGCAGACCAAGAGCAGATGTCTTATTATTATATTTTGTATGGGTAATCATCCAGGCCATATAGACCTCACCAAATAGGGGGAGTTACAGAGATTAAAGTGCTAAGAATGGTAGTACTTAAAACACAACCTAGTTAAAATGGGTACCAGACCGCATGTCTTATTATTATATTTTTTCAGGGTAATCAGGCAGGCCATATAGACCACCCCCGATAGGGGGGGTAACAGGGATTAAAGTGCTAAGAAAAGTACTAATTAACACAAGCTAGTTATCATGGGTCCAACACCGTGTGTCTTGATGTTATACTTTGTCAGGGTAATCATGCAGGCCATATAGACGTCCCTTGATAGGGGGAGTAACAGGGATTACAGTTATAAGAATAGTACTACTTAAACACAACCTAATTACCATGACTCCAAGACCAGATGTTTTATTATTATACTTTGTCAGGCTAATCATGCAGGCCATATAGAGCTCCAACAAAAGGGGGGGGTAAGAGGGATTCAAGTGATAAGAAAAGTTTTACTTAACACAACAAAATTACCATGGGTCCCAGACCGCGTGTCTTGTTGTTATACTTTGTCAGGGTAATCATAACCGCCATATAGACCTCCACCAATAGGGGAAGTTACAGGGCTGAAAGTGCGAAGAATAGTACTACTTAACACAACCTAGTTGGGTCCAAGAACGCATGTTTAATTATTAGACTTTATCAGGGTAATTATATATCTAACAAATCTATCTATTTCTCTTCTATCGATTCTATCTAACTATCAATCTATGTATATCTATCCTATCTATCAATCTATCTTCTGTCCGGGATGTTTTGAGATAGCCACTTGTGTTTCTGACAAATTTGAAGTAGGAGGACAGAACAATCATCTTCTTCCATCTCCCGGTTCCACAAATGAAGGCCATATAGACCTCATCTGATAGGGGGAGTAACAGGTTGTAGTAAAATGTTAAGAATATTACTACTTAACACACCACGGGTCACAGACCACATGTCTTATTGTTATACTCTGTCAGGGAAATTATATATATTTCAAATCCATTTATTTATATATCAAATCGATCAAACTATCAAACGTATCGATCAAATGTAGATTGCATCTATTGATCGATGTAATTCGTATCTATAAAATGTATATTACATATTTTGGTTGATGTCATTCGTATCTATAAAATGTATATTGCATCTTTGATTTGATAACATTCGTATCTATCAAATGTATATTGCATCTATTGATCGATGTAATTCGTATCGATCAAATGTATATTGTATCTATTGAGCTATGTACAGTGTATCGATCATATGTATATTGCATCGATTGAGCTATGTTTTCTATGTATCTATCTATCTATCTATCAAATCTATCTATCTCGTGGTTGTGCAAGTGGACTGTTTGCGGTTGATTGCGGTGCGTAACACTTGGAGTTTGCTCTGTCACTGTGATGCGGCCGTAACCCTTACACTACCTGATAGATACAACATCATAACTGATGTTTTAAAGCACGTTATTGCAAACAATTTGGGAATGTTAGTTGATTTAGGCCCATTATGGGTTAAAAGCAGACTCTGCATAAACTATATAATTTTCCATGGGTTGATTGCGGTGCGTAACACTTGGAGTTTGCTCTGTCACTGTGATGCGGCCGTAACCTTTACTTTAACTGATAGATACAACATCATAACTGATGTTTTAAAGCATGTTATTGCAAACAATTTGGGAATGTTAGTTGATTTAGGCCCATAATGGGTTAAAAGCAGACTCTGCATAAACTATATAATTTTCCATGGGAGTTTTGCCAGGGATCCCCCTCCAGCATGCCACAGTCCAGGTGTTAGTACCCTTGAAACAACTTTTCCATCACTATTGTGGCCAGAAAGAGTCCTTGTAGGTTTTAAAGTTCACCTGCCTATTGAATTCATTTTAAAAAATTGTAGGTTCGCGACATCACTAATCTGAATACGATGTTGGGTGCAGGGTCGGCTAGTGTCTGAACGGATTGCAAGCTAGTGAGTCTGTTCAGGCCCAAGAAGTTTTGTTGTAGCAATATTTGTCACTTAGTGACAGACTTCTTGGTAGTAGTGTGTTTAAACAATGTTCTTTATAGGATATTGTAAGCAGTTTTTAACCTATTTGCGGTATTATTTAGTAGCGAGTTTTGCTGTAACAGGAGATTCTGCAGTAAAAGATAATGCAGTTGTGTACTAGAAGCTGTGTGTCAGCCAGGGCCTTAAGTATTAGTATGAAGGCGTATGAGTTGTGTGTAACTTGTCCTGGATGCTGCTTAGGTGTATGCAGTTTTTGAGACAGCCCTGCCCAGGCAGACGTTATCCTTATTCTGACGTGTTCACGGCCTTCCCTTTCTGCGAGGGGTCCGATGTATCCTCCAGGGTTCCCCACAGTTCAGACTAAGGAGATATTGTGTGTGCAGCGAGGAGGTTATTAGGCCGCTAGTCGTGTGGCTGAAGATTTTCTTGCATCACGCGGTGGTACGGCTGAATCCAAGATCAATATTCCCTATATTTTAAAACTAATTAAACTAATTCACAACTTAAAATCAATACCAAAATAATAGAAGAAATTATTATTTAATTGAGGCAATGCCATGGAAGGGATTTATGAGAAAGCATAGAGATACATTTCTTTTTATTACTAGTACTTTGATAACAGTTAAAATGGTCAGAAAAGAAACATGTCTATCATAACTGAATTCTATATTTATAAGAGAATATTTATCATACTAGAATATACCATCCATCTATCTGGAATTTAGAAATGCAAAAAAGGAATTATTATTTTACATCTTGGGATTTGTAGTTTTATGTTCAACTTCAGACAGTAGTCTCACAATTTTTATTACATATCAAAAACTAACTTTCTGAAACAGGAACTTGCTAACATCAACTTGCCATGGCCTACAAGAGCACTCACAACAAGCTACTCCCCTATTTGTCTCATTGAATTCTAGTTGTTCCAAGAATAAAAGTTTTTGCAATTACACAGAAACACCCCTACATTCCAATTTAGGATGATGACTGCATGCCATATATATTAATATAATAGCTACATAAGGGGGGCAGAGCCTGCAGGCATCTGAGATGGCTGCACTTCCCTGAGGCTCTCCTCATGGACAAGAAGAAACCCGCCACAAATTGTGCTATAACCTCCTCCAGACTTTCATAAAGCCGGAGGAGATACCGGAACATCCACTCACCCTGTGGACCGACACATACCCTTCATGGCCAGCTTATTACAGCAGATGGAAACGATCATCAAGTCTGCGATGTGAAGGGCCACAACCTGCCTGTCAGTGGTGAGTGGACCACGCTGCAGCTAGCGCCTCATAGAGCTTTCTTAGGATCCACAACAGGGCCTGCGGACTTTGTGTAAGGGTACATACCCGACATAATAACTAAGACTCTGAAAAGCGCACACGGCTCACGGCGCTACCGCATGGCTAATTTTCTTTATGTTGCACGACCAGTGCAGGGACCCTCCAACCAACGATATTATATTGATATACTTTAAGGTGGATTCAGATGGGTAACTTGTATTTAAACCCACCCAACATACAGGTACATACTCTTTTTGCTTGCATCAGCCCAATGAAGCTGAACTTTTAAAAACCAGAACAAAACTGGGGCCTACTTTATGATGCACACTCCTTGGGGGACTACTATATATTGGGCATGAGGCTCTAATATTATCCAAGTTAACCTAATTGCATCTCCCTCAGCTCCAAAACAAGTCTGAGAACTTAGACACCGTTAACTACGCACTACATTTTCTCTACTCTTAAGTAAACTCCTTACTCCCCTAAAGATCTTTTGGCTCACAGCCAGTTGTTTACCTCATTGATTCCAGAGGGGACCTAATGATGGCGCATCCTAGAATGACCAAAGCAGATAAACTACTGAAAACAACCGCAGCAGGACAGGGTCCAACTAGCACCTTTTTAAAACAATTTGAAAAGAAAAAGGCCATTGATTCCTCAATAGTAGAGGGAGAAGAAGAATCCTCAGTTGATACAGCTGATACACAATCAGAAGATGCCCTGTCACATTAAAAGCTATGGAAAGCCTTATAACACAAGTGAAGGTGTGTATTCGTGAGGAATGCGCTGACTTAAAGCATGAAATCAATGAGCTGGGCTTTAGAGTAGAAACACTAGAGGATGACAGGGAAGAACTTGTTAAGGAAATGACTGAAATGTCACAACAGATTCAGCTACAGCAAGGCACAATCTCCAACTTGGAATCTAAAATGGACGATATAGAGAATTGCACGAGGTGTAAAAACCTCCATATCAGAGGAGTTCCCGAAACAGTTACTGGGGACGCTATACACCATTTTCTACAAGAACTTTTTCAAGCTCTTGCAATTGCAAATTCATTTGTCATCCCAGAGATCCCAATAGAGAGAGCTCATCGTACTCTACGTCCTAAACCGGGTGAGAATCAACCTCCGAGAGACATAGTAATCTGCTTCCAGAGTTTCAGAGATAAAGAAAAAATTCTTAATTATGCTAGACAACAGCATAACTTCTCTCATATGGGATCAAAGATTCAGGTATTTCAAGACTTGTCATCTAGAACCCTACAGCTGCACAGAGAATTCAACACCATCACCTCACACCTCAGGACCCAGAAGATTCCCTACAGATGGGGGTTCCAAGTATCTATGCAAGTCCTCAAAGGTGGGAAAAAGCTAGAATGTAAAGATCCAAGTGAGGCTGCCTCTTTTGGGAATCCCTGCTCCTGAGGTGCCCACAATTGCATCCCCACTTAAGAAACAAGCCACCTCAAATAACTCTCAAACCCAAAGAAGCACCTGGTCTGAGGTGGTGAACAAGCTGACCAAGAAGAAACCAGTACCCCGGGGTACTCCGATGACACCTGAACTGGTAAACCGAGTCCTCTACACAAAGCTTCTCTAGATTCTTGCCTTGAATCTTGCAAATTGGGTCACTTACCCCAGAAATGATTATCCCTAGTATAATTAAAGATTGCTGACGAAGTCATGTGTTCTACCCAAGTATGTATCCCAGTATGTACTAAGTTTTCAGTTTATTACTTGTTGTACAAGTTGCTACTGTTCATGTTAAATGTTTAGTAATATACATATGTTGAGAAAAGGAGGGAGAAAAAATGTTTTGTATGTCTTGCTGCCTCTCTCCTTCCTCTTCTCTTCTATTGTCCGTTCCATTGTTTTTGTTATCAGATATGGTGGCGGGCTTTCTCATTCCGTGCTAAGCCCCTGCTTCCTTCTTTTTTCTCTATTACTCTACTTGCTGTGGCAAATAACTCGTTCTAATTACACTTTTTCTTTTCTATTCTTTTCTCTTCATCTTTCCTTCTTCTCTTCTTTCATCTTTTTCTATTCCTACTTAGTGATGTTGCAAACCTAAAAATTTGTGTTCGCAAACAGCGAACGCGAACTTCCGCAAAAGTTCGCGAACCGGGCGAACCGCCATAGACTTCAATAGGCAGGTGAATTATAAAACCCACAGGGACTCTTTCTGGTCACAAAAGTGATGGAAAAGTTGTTTCAAGGGGACTTACACCTGGACTGTGGTATGCCGGAGGGGGATCCATGGAAAACTACATAGTTGATGCAGAGTCTGGTTTTAATCCATAAAGGGCATAAATCAACTAACATTCCTAAATTGTTTGGAATAACGTGCTTTAAAACATCAGGTATGATGTTGTATCATTCAGGTAGTGTAAGGGTTTTTTTTTTTTTTAAATGTACACTACTGTTTTAGCAGATATGACTTGCACTGGTGTGATACTGTGCCCTGGCAGGACCTGGAGCGCACACGTGTGAGGGAAACTGACTGCTATTATTTCACAATAAAAAAGGTTTTTTTTTTTTTAAATGTATGTACACTACTGTTTTAGCAGATATGACTTGCACTGGTGTGACACTGTGCCCTGGCAGGACCTGGAACACACACGTGTGAAGGAAACTGACTGCTATTATTTTACAGTAAAAAAAGGTTTGTTTGTTTTTTTTAAATGTACACTACTGTTTTAGCAGATATGACTTGCACTGGTGTCACACTGTGCCCTGGCAGGACCTGAAACGCACACGTGTGAAGGAAACTGACTGCTATTATTTCAAATTAAAAAAAGGTTGTTTTTTTTTTTTTTTAAATGTACACTACTATTTTAGCAGATATGACTTGCACTGGTGTCACACTGTGCCCTGGCAGGACCTCAAACGCACACGTGTGAAGGAAAATGACTGCTATTATTTCAAATTAAAAAAAGTTTTTTTTTTTTTTTTTTTAAATTTACACTACTGTTACACCAGATATGAGTGGTGGCACTGGGCAAGTGGGCACAGTATACGCTGTGAGCCTGAGCTGGCAGGCAGGCTGCAATTAGATTACACAGGGAAAAAAAAAAGCAGACTGATGTTCTAGCCCTAAAAAGGGCTTTTTGGGGTGCTGTCCTTACAGCAGAGATCAGATGAGTCCTTCAGGACTGTAGTGGACACTGAATACACTAGCCTAGCTATCAATTTCCCTATTAAATCAGCAGCAGCTACACTGTCCCTCCTCTCACTAAGAATGCAGGCTCCGAATGAATCTAAAATGGATGCTGTCCAGGAGGTGGTAGGGAGTGTCTGCTGCTGATTGGCTGGAATGTGTCTTGTGACTGTGAGCTACAGGGTCAAAGTTTACTCAATGATGACGAATAGGGGGCGGATCGAACATCGCATATGTTCGCCGTCCGCTGCGAACGCGAACATGCTATGTTCGCTGCGAACTATTCGCGGCAGAACTGTTCACAACATCACTATTCCTACTCACTCCCTGTTTCATCCTCTATCCTCTCTCCTCCATCAGACACTTTATATACCTTATTGCAGTAATCCGTGAACAGCAACACCTATTCCCTTCTTAATTTGATCCTCCTTTCCTTAGATTCCTCCCCTCCCTCTCTTCCCTGTAGATTGGTTTTACCTAGTGCAGCTTTATCTGCCTATACAGTAAGACGTTGTTTCTCAACTACTCTCACCCAGTTAACATTTAGCGCTTGACAAACAGTGTAAACATGCATGAACATACCTCCACTAACACCTTTACCATAGCCACACAGAATGTTAAGGGCTTTCTATCCTCAGAGAAACGGTCTATAGCTTTTCATGACCTCTACAAGAAACAAATTGACATCCTCCTTCTACAGGAAACCCACTTTACTACACTTAAAGAACCCAAGCTATCAACTTTCCACTACGACCAGCATTTCATGAGCTCAGGTCCTGACAGAAAAAATGGCGTTAGTATCTCCTTTAAAAGAGGGATCCCTTTTGAACTTCTACAGAAATATTCTGATACAGAGGGCAGAGTACTGATCATAGTGGGCTTACTATATGGCAGACCCCTCATGATAGCCAACATTTATGCACCAATTCGTCCCACACCCTCTTTTTTCGCAAAACTCTTAATCAGCTAATAGATATTGCTAAAGGCCCAGTCATCTTAGGTGGCGACCTAAATTTTCCCATTAACCCTATTTTAGACACCTCCACCGGCAAATCATATCTTAATCATAGGAGAATCAAAGCCAATTGGTCAGCAATACAATCTCTTCCACTTATCGATACATGGCGTAATACCCATACACATATCAAAGACTACACTTTCTTCTCACACCCTCAAAAAACGTACACTCTCTTAGATTACTTACTTTGCGACCAATCTATACTAACTTCCCTAAAAGATTCCAGGATCAGCCACATGGTCTGGTCCGATCACAGTGCGGTGATTAACTCCTTTGCCTGGTCCGCTAAACCTTCAAGTCGCCCAACTTGGAGATTAAACGATCTCATCTTCTCAGTCCCCCAATTAAAAATAGAAATTAGTAAAAAAAAAACAAAGAATTATTTTCCATAAACAGATCCGCTGACACATCTATCACTAATAATTGGGAAACATACAAGTGCTTCATCAGGGGTGAACTTATTAAACGTACTAAAAGGCAGCGCCTACAAAGAGCAGCATTATATAACTCCCTGACCACTAAATTAACACAAGCTGAACATACTCATAAAAACAACCCTCATTCCAACCAACACTATGCCACCTTACAACAAGCTAGAGAAGATCTGAATAACTATCTTATAAAATGCGTCCATCTACGATCTCTAACCCAAAAAAACAAATTTTTCATAGAAAAAAATAAATCAGGCTGTATGTTAGCTAGATCCCTCAAAAAAAAAAGAGATTTAAAACCTTTATAAAGCATATAACCAACCCCTCTGGACATGTGTCCTCTGACAGTTCCTCAATTGTGAACAGTTTTGCTACTTACTATATCTCCCTTTATAACTAAGAATCTCCAGATTACACCACGAAAATGAATTTAATCAATAATTATATCGAAAAAATCGAGCTTCCGACCCTCTCAGGAGAAGACATCTCCTCCCTAGATTAACCGTTTCATATCACTGAAATACTAGTGGCCATCAAAACTATACCATCGGGGAAAGTTCCAGGCCCAGATGGTTTTACCCCAAAATTCTTTCACCTCTTTGCCCCACAACTTAGCCTACACCTTCTTGAGCTCTTTCAGTCAATAGACCATCAAGGCACATTTACCAAAAACCTCCTGGAGGCATCTATTACTGTTATCCCCAAACCCGGCAAACCCACAGATCAAGTCAAAAATTATAGTCCCATTTCCCTTATAAACTTAGACATTAAGTTATACGCTAAAGTACTAGCTATGTGCCTCAATAAACATCTTCCATACCTGGTCCATACGGATCAGGTTGGCTTTATACCAGGGAGGGAGGCTAAAGATAATTCAATTCGTGTCCTTCAATCCCTATATGCAGCCATTACCAATAAAATACCATTGGTTGTGCTCTCCACAGATGCCGAGAAGGCTTTCGACAGGGTCGACTGGGATTTTCTCTGGTCGGCCCTGACGAAATTTGGCTTTTCCAACATATTTATCAATAGAATTAGAGCTTTGTATACCAGCCCCTCAGCAACAGTCCGAGCTAATGATATAACATCCCAAAGTTTTCAAATACATAATGGCACCCATCAGGGTTGCCCCCTTTCCCCCCTCTTGTTCGCCATAATGGTAGAGAATCTTGCCACCCGTATTAGAAATAATATAAATATTAAAGGATTAGAATTCGGCTCTATCCACCAAAAATGTCTTCTATACACGGACGATATTATCTTCACTCTGCTTTCACCTCTTATCTCTGTACCGTCCCTCCTAAAAGAATTTGAGTCTTTTAAGACTGTATCAAATTTCTCAATTAACATGGATAAATCTGTCCTCTTGCCGGAAAATCTGCCCGAAGAGGAAATCACTTACCTTACCCAACACACCAAATTTTTGATAGATAACTCATTAAAATACCTAGGCATTACGATTTCCCCTTCCATATGAGCCCTCTTTGAACATAATTATGTAGCCCTTCAAAAAGAAATACACAAATTACTTGATAACTGGCATAGACAGAATCTCCTTTCTTGGCTTGGCCGTGTGAACGCTCTGTCAATGACCATACTCCCTAAATATCTGTACCTGTTTCAGGTCCTTCTCTTAGACCTACCTTCCCAGTACCTCAACACACAACAAAAATTGATTGAATCCTTTGTATGGTCCCATCAAAGACCAAGAGTTGCTAAAAAGAACCTATACCTCAGTAGAGAGAGAGGGGGCCTAGGGGTTCCTAATCTAATTACCTACTATAAAGCAACCAATCTTGCCCATGTTGTGGCTTGGAATAATTCCTCACCTTCCAAACCATGGGTCCAGCTAGAAGCCTCCCTCCTATTAGGACACAATATAGCTGAGATTTGCTGGATCCCAAAGAAACATAGATTTACACAACACAAACTTAACTATTACATAGCATCCACTCTAGGTGTTTGGGACAAGACCATCAAAATTTCTACAAATGTTTCCCGTCCAGTCTCTCCTCTAACTCCACTGTTTAATAACACTACATTTATGGCACCGGACCTTATACACAACCCACACTTAACCGATCATCCATCTCCCTCCCCAGTATTCTGCTTCTTTCACAATGGACAATTTAGAACACAAGCAGACCTGAACTCTGAATTTGGCCAACCTTTCCACAAATGGTTTTCCAATTTTCAAGTACTTCACGCCCTGTTAACCTCCCCATATAAGTCAATTCTAACAAGTCCTCTTACACCTTTTGAAATGCTATGCACAACCCCTTCTCTCCTTAAATCACATATCTCCCTGATTCATAAAATACTACAGAATACCTCTCCCCCACCCTCACCCTCGTACATGTCCCAATGGGAGAAGGAACTCAACATAACACTCACTCAAAAGCAACAGAACAACATATTTTTAATGAAAAAATAGTCATCCATTTCACCAGTATTAGCTGAACTTAATTACAAAATTGTAATGCGCTGGTACCTCTCTGGTAAGACTTCATAATATTTTTCCAGGAGGTTCGTCCCTATGCTGGAGACACTGTGGGGAGATCGTATCCCTCACCCATATTTTCTGGCATTGCCCCCTGCTTAAACACTACTGGCACACTAGTGCACATATTAACTCCACTCTCGGCTCTTATGTCAAACTAAGTCCTACTGTGATCTTACTCAATGACCTCCTAAGTCTTAACTGCCAATACCGTAGGAGATTATTACAATGCATGCTAAACTGCACTAAGTGCCTAATTCCTAGGTTCTGGAAAAAGCTACAGGTCCCCTCTCCCCAAATGCGGATTCATGAGGTTGATCATGTTCTTTCACTCGAGAAATTGCATTACAGTTTTCAAGGTAAAGTAGATGCCATCTCGGACATTATATTCATCTGGGAACAGGGGGTCCTGGGAAATCCTCGGTGCCCCCTTCTCCCCGGGAATGTACCCCCGCAACTTGACTAATGTCCTTCCAGATACTCCTTAGTCACTTCCACTACACATTTAACCCCTTCTTGCCCCTTCTTCCCCTTCCCCTTTACAGTTGCTGTTCTTTTTCATGCAGATATGTCAATAACTATTATTATCTTTGTATTGGGGTTATATTCTTACATATGTAACACAACATGTATTAGATGGAGAGTCTTTCGTTGTTTTATTGTTCATGGTCTCCATCTGAATTAATGGACTTCTTCATAGAGAATTCGCCCCTGCCACGGGGGTAAAGCTGCTTCAGGAGACCTCTGTTATTATTATTTTTATTGTTATTATTTTGTTATGTTCTAATTGTTTTCTCCATGATGTTGTAAACTTTGAAAATCAATAAAAAGATTTAATTGTTAAAAAAAAAAAAAAAAAAAAAAAAAAAGAATAGCTACA
Source organism: Bombina bombina (assembly GCF_027579735.1). Classification (NCBI taxonomy): domain Eukaryota; kingdom Metazoa; phylum Chordata; class Amphibia; order Anura; family Bombinatoridae; genus Bombina; species Bombina bombina. Next base: position 599,628,088 of record NC_069502.1, read on the forward strand.
CAAATGTCCCGGTTTTTAATGTTTCAGTGAGAACATGAACTCTGGTGTTTAGAAAGTTTTTGCCTTTGAATTTTACAATTTTTTAATTAAAATGTGTTATTTTTATATGTTATTTTTTATTTTTTATTATTATTATTATATTTAACAAAAATAAAATTTTCTCTTATAAATGAAAAATGATTACTCTTAACATTGCATATTCTGCTTTCTCCCTCCACTAGTTCTAGTGTGCACAGTGTTCTGTTTCACTCTCCGGAGAGAACTGCTTCCACACAGTCTTAGATCTCTATAATATAACTGCCTTTAGCAGTCTGTCAATCTGTCTTTCTGCTAAAGGATGTTGTCCTTAAAGTCTGGTTTTGCTTCCAAGCTTGAGACCCATTCCATTCTTGACTATGGGGAATATTTATCAAAGTGTCAACTGATAATACGCTGTAATCCCACATTGTATTTGACGCGAGATTGATCCACCGTAGTTAACAAAGCGTCAAGATCATCAAATGTTGAAATGTGTGACGAAATATATGTTCCCGCAATCTCAATCCGACGCAGATCGATGCTTGCGTCATTACAGATGTTTCAAATTCACATTTGACTCTGTTTTACCCTTTTCCCAATTTATGAAACATTTAACAGGCACGTTTGCATCTATTATGACGCAGCGTACCTAGTTTTCAAACTGCAACACTTGAGGCCGCGGATGCCATAGAAATCAATGGGAGTCTAAAAACACAGAAAGCTTATGTTCGATGCTGCAAGACAATGAAGTATATTACATAATAAAAGTAAATTAGAAACTTTATTAAAATTGTATACCCTTTCTAAATCAAACAATATTATTGCTCCACATTTGGTGTACTAGTAGATATAGGGATAAAAAGGAAAAATACATTACTGCTTATGTATTATGTTACATCTTTGTCACTCATTACAAAGGAAGGGGACAATATTATTTCTCCAAATTTGGTGCAAAGTTTTGCCCCAAACTTGTTGCACTAATAGATATAGAGATACAAATGAAATAAATACACAACATAATATAGATAACTTCCTTTTTATTTTTTTATAAATCTATTTGCATTATGTTTAAGGCATACAATACAAGTCACACTCTCCACTTCACAACAAATTTGACGCAACAATTTTCACACCAATTATGACGCAAACTCCTAAACAACCCTCACATTAGTGAATTTTTCAATGACTTTTGATTGGAATATGTATAATCACATGATTTATGACATCAGCCAATCTGATTCAAATATACATTTTAAACTATAACTAATCAAATTTCTCGATACTTGTGTCATTGATCACTCATCAAAACTTGTAAGTGCCATTTGTTACATTGTGTATTATACTTTGAAAGTACTGTATGTATATGTGAAATTAGTATTAAAGATAAGCTTTTATGCTGATATTAGGACACACAGTGTAATATTTTAGAAAATAATTTTAAAATTCGAATGATGTTTGATTAAATATAATCTTAAGCCGATAGCTCAAAGGGATAACCCACCTAACATTAAACTGTCATGAATCAGAGGCAGCAGAAATTAAAATCACCTCTTTACTGTCATGCTATTTTCATTATATTTCTTCCTTCTCTTGAATTTCTTTTTCAGTAAGAAATGTCATCTTATATGCCAGCCCATTTTGTAACACCTGTGTAGGGGTGGTTTTTAAAACTAGATTGCAATCGGTAGGGGTGACATAGGTACAGAAAGAAAACTGGCCCAGCTTTTAAAATATCCATTAATTGCAAATAAATACATTTGATACCCCGATTACATGTTATATTCGCAATTATTCCTGCTCAGAATAATAATACATTTACACTATATACAGTACATATAATGGTATAAATAAACACAGAGATATGAAAGACAACATTGTTTAGAACTAAAAAAAGGAAATTAGGCATGTAAATATGTTTGCAAAAAAATTCTAACATAACACACACACAGTAATGAAATGGTATAAATAAAGTTGAAAAAAAAACAGAATAACCGTGACATTGATGACTGTTGGTTAACAACAGTCCAATGCTCATTGCGCCGTACGTGAAGCGCGTGTTTTTTAATGTTTTTTTTTATAAATAAGGGATTCGTATGCAGATCCGCGTCAGTGATGTCTGGCGATGTCTGGCGAGCATATTGATGCTGGCGAATGCACCGAGATTGATGCTTTTATAAATATTCCCTTTAGAGGTAGCTGAGCTCTGTCTATCTTCCAAGTCACTGACCCCTTCTGCTTCTGACTTTAACAGTAATCTATTACTATTATTCAACAATTAGCTACCATCTCTGACTTTCTTGTTTATTATCTAAAAATGTACTAGTATTGTTCTCTCCATAAACATTTTTTCTACAGCTGCCTCAAGATTTAAGTCACATTTTACCTTTAATATCTGCAAGTAGAAGTATACATAACAAGATATACATATAAATTATATATTTATTTAAAAAAAATTCTACATATTAACCCCTTAACATAACATCAAATGACAAGGGCAATAGCAAACTAATAGTAAATAATAAAAGTGTCTGATACACAACCATATAAAAAACCTTATGATACACAAACATTTTAGTTTGATAGAACCCCAAAAATACATTCAATCTTAAAACACTGCAAAAATGGGATGTTCCATGATATAAAAATTACAAATTCACACTAAGGGCTCAATTTACTAAGCAGCAGATGCTGCTTCGGAGCCCCATCATTTCAGTTCCGCCTGAAATAGAAGTTAAGAAACAGCGGTCATAAGACCACTGCTCCTTAACTTCTGCACCACCTTTTAGGTGGCAGACTGAAAGCATCCGGATCGATCCTATTGGGATGATTGATGGACCCTGCTAGCGGCCCCTGTGAGCAGGGGGCAGCATTGTATGTATCTATTGGGTACTTATAAAGCGCGACTAATCACCCATAAGGGTCTCAAGGCGCTGCTCATTTTATCGACCTCGGAAGGGTGAAAGGCTGAGTGGACCTCGCTGGGATCGAACCTGCAACCCTTGGGCTGCTACAGAGCTCAGCCACAGTGCCTTAGCATGCTGAGCTATCTGTCTGGCAAACAGAAATGTTAAATGTTGACATATAATCATGTCCACTATAGATAAATCTACCCCTAAAAGCCTAATGATGTGCACTACACATGCCCCATGTAAAAAGCAAAATCTTAATGCTGACCAGTCACAAATTATAGAACAAACTTAAAAACCTCAAATTACTAACTACATATGTTTTTCAAAAGCTATTTCTGCCTCCACAAATGGATTTCTGACTAAACTTTTCTAGGAGGGTCATATATATTTAAAAATAAATAGCAAAATAGCAAAGCTTATATGAAGGCATTGTATTTTATATACTAAAGGGATGTAGTGGTTTGCATTCCAAGAAAAAATACTGATTTTCTGCTAGTTTTGATAAATCCTCCTAGAGATATGCTTTTGAAAAGGACATTTTGAAGGATTCCTTTATTAAATTGTATATAATACTGTGCAGCTGATCCCCCCCCCCTAGTAATTTCTTAAGCACTGTTAATGGATGTAATACACCAGGTTTTTTTCTTTTAAATTTTGTATATTAGACAAATAAAAAATATAACACTCAAACGTAAGTTTATAATAATTTCCAAGAATCTACCTTTTATACACCCTAATGAGATCTGATAAGTAATATCTGGAATTTGCTAAGTGCATGATTAAATAATGAGATCTATGGAACATTTTGCAATTTTCTTCCCTTAGTCTGGTTGTATGACACACTTCAAGACTCCTCTAAGACAGATTCTATCCTTGAGTGCCAGTCAGATGGGATACTTTATGCAAATTACAACTTTTATAGAACTCATTACTGAATTAGGGCTGTAGTAATCAGCCTTTTATGCACCTGTTCTGAAGCTTCTCGTTCTTCATCTTTACGGAATGAGCTGTGGCATAATGTTACAAAGCAGTGCTGATTATGAACTGACAGAGTACTGTAATTGAATGCAGTACACTATATAAAATGTGTCTGGATTTATTTCAGATTAAATAATATTAAAACTATTGATACAGTATATATGCTAAAAGTGACATTTCTTCATCAATTTAGTGACCATATTTTATATAAATAGCTGAGTACATATTGCTAAGACATTGAGTAATGTAAGTCATTTTTATGGCTTGGCTCTCTGTAGCTAATGTAGATTTTTTTTTAATTTAAGTATTTGAGCAAAAAAAAATGTTAATAGTATCAAATAAAGCTGATGTGATACTTTCTTTGTGTAGATATACCATTAATGATTTGCAAAAACTTAGCATCAGTAGGCTTTCAATTAATAGGAGCTGTAAAGAATGTGTTCAAGTTCAACTAGTATTTAAATTCATTAAAAATCTAAATAAATAAAAAATCATACAAACAAATACAGAAAATAGAGGCTTCGTGTAATTCATCTTTTGACTCAAAGCCACATATTAGTTAAATTGAATTTCAAACTTATATCCAGATATTTCTACATTTCAATTAAATAACATTTAGATATATTCATAAGGACTGGTTTATTGTTGTCTTCCACCATAGAAAAGACATTATACATAGGATCTGAGTTTATCAAGGACAATTGCATTTTGTACGTGACTTTAATTTCTATGTTTATTTATTGATCTCTGATGAAGGTGGGGGCACAAAACGTTCTTCTCACAATTATTTTATATTGATATTTGAATAAAGTTACTGTTTTTATTATCTCCTTAGTGCTTGATGCTGCTATTGGAAAATAAGTTTAGCTTTAGAAACTGTGCATAGTATTAGTTTTGAGCTTAATATAGGATGAGGGATGATGCAAAACCGTCTGGTAACCTCACATATTCTGGTATTGATAGATCATTTTGTTATTAACTAAACTTTATTTCATGCAGCATGTTTAAAGGGACATGAAACTCAAAACATTATGATACAGATAGAGAATTACATTTAAAAAAAGTTTCCAATTTACTTGAATTATCACATTTGCTTTGTTCACTGCTTATTCTTTGTTGAAGAGATATCTAGATAGGTAGCGTGCACATGTCTGCAGCACTACATGACAGGAAATAGTACTGCCATCTAGTGCTCTTGCTAATGTATAATATTGTTGCAAAACTGCTGCTATCTAGTGCTGCAGGCACGTGCACACTCCTGAACTCCCCTTCCTGCTTTTCAACAAAGAATAACAAGAAAACAAAGAGACATTGATAATAGAAGTAAATTGGAAAGCTGTTTAAAATTGCATGTTCTATCTGAATCATGAAAGAAAAAATTTGGGGTTTATGTCCCTTTAATAAATTGTATAATTTCCCTATAAAGTGAATGATTTTGAATTGTATAATGGCTACTGAGATAATATAATAAAATACTATAAAGGAAATGAAGCTGCACAAACCTTTAGAGTATAAGTGGGGCTCAGGATTTATAGGATGTGTGGCCATACAGTGAAACTGTATGTGTGCTGCTTGTGATACATGGAAGATGTGTAGGTGTTGTCACTAGGTGAATGATACCTTCTTTAAGATATTGTTCTTCCTGTTTGGATATACCAGAGCTGTTTAACTTTAGACAGTCAGCTAACAGGAGGCAGACACAAGGCCATTGTTTTAATAGAGCAAGATTGCTGCTTAAGTATTGTGGGCAACACCATAGGGGATATCCTAACTCACTGATCATGTTCCATATGCTTACAGTTCTGTTAAGTGATCACTGTTAACATAGTGATCAGTGGGTAACCACATGGTCATTTTGCATCTCTCATTTTGGAAAAGAGGGGTAAATTAACCCATTATAGTGCTTATCACAAAATGGACAGATATTTTACATAATCATCTGCTACCTTAAGGGGTATGAGACCCCTCATTTAAAAATGGGTAATCTCCCTTTCATGTAGGTGTGTATGTGTCTTGTATGATGTTTTTAAGGGATAGGGGGTTTAAAGGGGTCAATGCCCCCATACAAAATCTACTTTAGGTGGATGATTGTCATTTTAATGCAAATCAACTACTAATGACAGGAGTATAAAAATCACACTGCAAAAGGGGTTTTCCTCTTTTAAATTGTGGTTTTAATATAACTGTTTATGTGGAGGAATGTGGGTTTTAAACAGTGCCCTCTTCCCATCCTTAAAGACTGTATGGGTGTATACTTGGGGAAGGTGATTGCCATTGCAATGGTGCATATCTGAAAAATAGAGGTGGTGAGACCCCTCATTTAAAAGAGGGGAACTTCCTTTTTCACAAAAAAATTAAAAAGCCCTAACACTAACCCCAGGAAATCTACACACAGTTCCTGACATCCATCTTCATCCAGGCGGCAAGAAGTCTTAATCCAGGCGGCGACATCTTCATCCATCGTGGGGGCATCTACTATCTTCATCCCGGTGGAGCGGAGCTGTCCAGGACCAGCGGCGACTTCCAGTCCTCTTCATGCGATCGACCGCCACACACTGAAGATTGAATGCAAGGTACTTCTGTTATAATGAGGTAGCCTTGCATTTCTATAGGCTGAACATTTCAAATCAGCCAATAGGATGAGAGCTGTTTAAATCCTATTGGCTGTTCAAATCATTCTATTGGCTGATTTGAATTTTTCAGCCTATAGGAATGGAACGGTAACCCAATATAAAGGGGTACCTTGCATTCAAATTTCAGTGTGCGGCAGTCGATCGCATGAAGAGGACACTCAGTGCTGAATGTCGCCGATGGTCCTGGACAGCTCCTCACCACCACTGCTCTGCATCACCGATATGAAGATAGAAGATGCCCCTGTGATGGCCATCTGGATGAAGTCTTCATGCCGCCTGGATGAAGATGGATGTCCAGACTTCAGGAACTGTGAGTAGATTTCCTGGGGTTAGTGTTAGTTTATTTTTTTATTTTTTGAGTTTTTTTTTTTTTTTTTAGTTTAGGGCTTTTTTATTTTTATGGGCAGTAAAAGAGCTGAATGCCCTTTTAAGGGCAATGCCAATACAAATGCCCCTTTAGGGGCAATGGATAGCTTAGTTTTTTTTTAGATTTAGTTTTTTTATTTTGGGGGTTTGGTTGGGTGGGGGGGTTTAATGTTAGGGGGGGACTTTGTAATTTTTTTTATGTAAAAGAGCTGTTTAACTTCGTAAAATGCCCGACAAAAGGCCCTTTTAAGGGCTATTAGTAGTGTATTGTTAGGTTAGGGGGTGTTTTTTTTTGGGGGGGGGGTTATTGTTTTTATAGGGCTATTAGATTAGGTGTAATTTTTATGATTTTGGATAACTTAGATTATTATTTTTTGTATTCTTAGTGTTTTTTTATTTTTAGTAATTTTAGTGTGTATTTTTTGGTAATGTTAGATTTTTTTTCCGTAGTGTTAGGTTTCTTTAATTTTTTTAAACTTGTTATTTAGTTTTTTTTTATTTGTAGTTTATTTTATTTTCTTAAAATAGATATGTTAGGTTTATTTATAGTTTAATTTTAGTTTTTTATTTATTTCACATTTAAGTTTTTATTTATTTTAAGATAGTTATATTGTAAATTTAATTTAAAGATAGGGGGTGTTAGGTTTAGGAGTTAAAAGGATAGGAAAGTCAAAATTAAACTTGCATGGTTCAGATAGAGCATGTAATTTTAAGACACTTTTAAATTCACTTCTATTTTCAAATGTGCTTCGTTCCCTTAGTAGCCCTTGTTAAAAAATGAATACACACATATAGTGGGAGCTGCTTCTAATTGGTGCCTGCACACATTTGTCTCTTGTGATTGGCTAACTAGATGTGTTCAGCTAGCTGCCAGTAGTGCAATGCTGTCCCTTCAGCAATGAATAACAAGAGAATGAAGAAGATTTGATAATAGAAGAAAATGGCAAATTTGTTTAAAATTGTATGTTCTATCTGAATAATAAAAGAAATTTTTTTGGTTCTATCCCTTTAATAATTTAATTTAGTGATTTGCGATATGGAGGGCCTGCAGTTTAGGGGTTGCTAGGTTTAGTTTAGTATTAGCGATGTGGGGGGCCGGCAGTTTAGGGTTTAATAGTTTTTTTTTATAGGAGTAGCAATCTTTTTCAGATTCTTCCTTTGGGACTTAATACTTAAGGATTAATATTAAGGACATGGCACTTGGGTATTTTTATATAGTATGAGAAAGGTCAGTGTATATTGGGAGTTCACTTGGCAAGGGGAGTTCATGGGTTAACAGTAAAGGAAATTTTATTGGTTAACTACTGCATAATTGAGCTTCTAGGTTTAGGGCTTAACATATATCTTTTTCATTGTTGGGCCACTGAATTACCATTATATTAAACGGTCTTGATACTTTATTCATTTTTTAAACTGCAGCTTTCTTTGCGCTCTTTATAGAGCTGTGTAAATTTCTGTGATGCATTTTTTTCTAGTTTCCCGATCATATGACAACTGCACTTCCGCTTTTACGGAGCGGAGCGATTAAAGAGTTTAGTGCAGCCGTCTTTGTCTCTACTTGAACATCTTTTTCGAATCAGCTTCTGTTAATCAGCTCACCGGATTACCAGAGAAGGAAATCCCTTCTAGAGAGTTGTTCTTACTAGTGAAACATTTTTTTTATGGCTGGTAGGAGCCTCAGGTATCTGAGGCAGTTTTTTCAAGTTATATTTATATATTTGAATTCAATTCTAGTATTTAATATTTACTATTTAATATTACTATTTATCTGAAAGATCAAAAATTTACGGCTAGATTACGAGTTGTGCGTTAGGGTAAAAAAGCAGCGTTAAGAGGTCCTAACGCTCCTTTTTTATGCCCACTGGTATTGCGAGTCTTGAAGGTTTAGGTGTACCGCACACTTCTTTGGCCTTACCGCAAATGACTTACGTAAACTTTGTAAAGTCTTTTTTCTATGGGACTTCCATAGCGCCGATATTACGAGTCTGTTCTGGGAGGCCAAAAAGTGAGCGGTATACCCTACCCTGTCAAGATCCCTAATGCATTTAAAAGTCAGTAGTTATGAGTTTTATGGTACAACGCCGTAACATAAAACTCATAACTAAAGTGCTAAAAAGCACACTAACACCCATAAATTACTTATTAACCCCTAAACCGAGGCCCTCCCGCATCGCAAACACTATAATAACATTTTTAAGCCCTAATCTGCCGCTCCGGACACCGCCGCCACCTACATTATATTTATGAACCCCTAATCTGCCATCCCCAATGTCGCCGCAACCTACCTACACTTATTAACCCCTAATCTGCCGCCCCCAACATCGCCGCCACTATAATAAACATATTAATCCCTAAACCGCTGCACTCCCGCCTCACAAACATTAGTTAAATATTATTAACCCCTAAACTGCCATCCCTAACATCGCCACCACCTACCTACATTTATTAACCCCTAATCTGCTGCCCCAACGTCGTTGCCACTATACTAAATGTATTAACCCCTAAATCTATGTCTAACCCTAACCCTAAAACCCCCTAACTTAAATATAATTTAAATAAGTCTAAATAAAATTACTATCATTAACTAAATAATTCCTATTTAAAACTAAATACTTACCTATAAAATAAACCCTAAGCTAGCTACAATATAACTAATAGTTACATTGTAGCTAGCTTAGGGTTTATTTTTATTTTACAGTCAAGTTTGTATTTATTTTAACTAGGTAGAATAGTTATTAAGTAGTTATTAACTATTGAATAACTACCTAGCTAAACTAAATACAAAAGTACCTGTAAAATAAAACTTAACCTAAGTTACACTAACACCTAACTACACTATAATTAAATAAATTAACTAAATCAAATACAATTACCTAAATTAAATTAAATTAGCTCAAGTACAAAAAAAACCTAAATTACAGAAAATAATAAACAAATTACAGATATTTAAACTAATTACACATAATCTAATAGCTCTATCAAAATAATAATAGCCCCCTCCAAAATAAAAAAAAACCCTAGCTTAAACTAAACTACCAATAGCCCTTAAAAGGGCCTTTTGCGGGGCATTGCCCCAAAGTATTAAGCTCTTTTACCTGTAAAAAAAATACAAACAACCCCCAACAGTAAAACCCACCACCCACACAACCAACCCCCCCCCAAATAAAATACTATCTAAAAAACCTAAGCTCCCCATTGCCCTGAAAAAAAAGTTAGCTCTTTTGCAGGCTCAAAGTCCCTAACCTAAAAATAAAACCCACCCAATACACCCTTAAAAAACCTAACACTAACCCCCTGAAGATCGACTTACTGGGAGAAGTCTTCATCCAAGCCAGGCCGAAGCCCTCAACAAAGCCAGGAGAAGTCTTCATCCAAGCCGGGTGAAGTGGTCCTCCAGATGGGCAGAAGTCTTCATCCAGATGGCATCTTCTATCTTCATCCATCCGGCACGGAGCGGGTCCATCTTCAAGACATCCGACGCGGAGCATCCTCTTCATCCGACGACTAAAGATGAATGAAGGTACCTTTATGTAACGTCATCCAAGATGGCTTCCCTTAGATTCCGATTGGCTAATAGAATTCTATCAGCCAATCGGAATTAAGCTAGAAAAAATCCTATTGTCTGATGCAATTAGCCAATATGATTGAAGTTCAATCCTATTGGCTGATCCAATCAGCCAATAGGATTGAGCTCGCATTCTATTGGCTGATTGGAACAAGTAAAAGAGCTGATTACTTTGGGGCAATCCCTGCAACAGGCCCTTTTAATGGCTCTTGGTAGTTTAGTTTAGGCTAGGGGTTTTTTTTATTTGGGGGGGGGGCTTTTTTTATTTTGATAGGGCTATTAGATTAGGTGTAATTAGTTTAAATATCTGTAATTTGTTTACTATTATCTGTAATTTAGGGGGGGGGGGTTGTACTTTAGCTAATTTAATTTAGGTAATTGTATTTAATTTCGTTAATTTATTTAATTATAGTGTAGTGTTAGGTGTTAGTGTAACTTAGGTAAGGTTTTATTTTACATGTACCTTTGTATTTATTTTAGCTAGGTGGTTATTAAATAGTTAATAACTATTTAATAACTATTCTACCTAGTTAAAATAAATACAAACTTGCCTGTAAAATAAAAATAAACCCTAAGCTAGCTACAATGTAACTATTAGTTATATTGTAGCTAGCTTAGGTTTTATTTTATAGGTATTTAGTTTTAAATAGGAATTATTTAGTTAATGATAGTAATTTTATTTAGACTTATTTAAATTATTTTTAAGTTAGGGGGTGTTTGGGTTAGGGTTAGACTTAGATTTAGGGGTTAATACATTTAGTATAGTGGCGGCGACATTGGGGGCAGCAGATTAGGGGTTAATAAATGTAGGTAGGTGGTGGCGATGTTAGGGACAGCAGATAAGGGGTTAATAATATTTAACTAATGTTTGGGAGTCGGGAGTGCGGCGGTTTAGGGGTTAATATGTTTATTATAGTGGTGGCGACGTTGGGGGCGGCAGATTAGGGGTTAATAATAGTATGTAGGTGGAGGCGGTGTCTGGAGCGGCAGAATAGGGGTTAAAAAGTATAATGTAGGTGTTGGCGATGTCGGGGGCGGCAGATTAGGGGTTAATAAGTGTAAGATTAGGGGTGTTTAGACTCGGGGTTCATGTTAGGGTGTTAGGTGTAGACAAACATTTTATTTCCCCATAGGAATCAATTCAGCTGCGTTACTGAGTTTTACGCTGCTTTTTTGCAGGTGTTAGACTTTTTCTCAGCTGACTTTCTCAGCTGACTTAAAGGGACAGTCTAGGCCAAAATAAACGCTCATGATTCAGATAGAGCATGTAATTTTAAACAATTTTTCAATTTACGTTTATCACCAATTTTGCTTTGTTCTCTTGGTATTCTTAGTTGAAAGCTTAACCTAGGAGGTTCATATGCTAATTTCTTAGACCTTGAAGCCCACCTCTTTCAGGTTGCATTTTAACAGTTTTTCACCACTAGAGGGTGTTAGTTCGCGTATTTCATATAGATAATACTGTGCTTGTGCACGAGAAGTTATCTGGGAGCAGGCTGTGACTGGCTAGACTGAAAGTCTGTCAAAAGAACTGAAAAAAGGGGCAGTTTGCAGAGGCTTAAATACAAGGTAATCACAGAGGTTAAAAGTATATTATTATAACTGTGTTGGTTATGCAAAACTGGGAAATGGGTAATAAAGGGATTATCTATCTTTTAAAACAATAAAAATTCTGGTGTAGACTGTCCCTTTAAGCAGCGCTGGTATTGGAGTGCGGTAATGAGCAAAATTTTGCTCCACGCTCACTTCTTGTCTTTTAACAATGGGTTTCTTAAAACTCGTAATACCAGCGCTGTAGGTAAGTGAGCGGTGAGACAAAACTGCTCGTTAGCACCCCATAGCCTCTAATGCAAAACTCGTAAACTGGGCCTTAGTTTTTTTACATTAAAATTTCTATATTTGGAAATTACTAGTGGGACCTGTTATCCAAGCTATGGATACAGATCAGGATCATTCTATCTCTATGGATAAATGTTTGCTTTGTTTAGACAACCAGAGTGCCCTACCTATACAGTTTTGTTCCTCTTGTTTAGAAAAAACTTTAAAATGTAAAGAAAAAATTCTCCCTTCTGAGCCAAGTGCCTCTCAGGATACTACTGTGCATGACATGCCACAGCTTTCTCCTCAGATGTCTCAAGCCTTAGTTGTTTCTCATAATGTGCCTTCTGTGTCCTCTCATCCACCTGGGTTTTTTTTATTTACCTGGGGATTTTGGCACTCAGATTTCTTCTGCAGTAACAGCGACTTTGTCAGCTTTCTCTTCATCTGGTAAGTGTAAGAGAAAATTTAAACATCTGCCTGATATAAAGGCTTCTGTCTCTAGGTCTGCATTAGCCAATCTTTCTCAGATGTCTGATGAGGAGAATAAATTAGTAGTATCTGAAGGAGAGATATCAGACTCTTTAGCAAAAGAATCTTCAGAAACTGAAGATGTTAATTTTAGATTTAAGCTTGAACACCTCCGATTACTATTGAAGAAGATTTTAACTACTTTAGACAATTCTGAACTTTCGGTGGCTGTCAACCCCATGAAGTCTTCTAAATTGGATAGAGTTTATGATTCCCTATCTTCTGAGGAGGTTTTTCCTGTCCCAAGGAAGATATCTGAAATTATTGCTCAGGAATGGGATAAGCCAGGAGTTCCGTTTCCCCTTCCCCTGTTTTTACGAAGATGTTTCCTGTTGCTGACTCTATTTGTGACTCATGTCGCACTGTTCCTAAAGTAGAAGGAGCTATTTCTACTCTTGCTAAGAGAACTACAATTCCTATAGAGGATATTTGCTCTTTTAAGGACCCAATGGACAAGAAGCTAGATGCTTAAAAAAGATGTACATCCATCAAGGGTTAAAGTGGCAACCAGTAGCGAGTATTGCTACGGTGGCGTAAGCTTCATATTATTGGTACGATACATTGTCTGATCTTATTACAGAGGAAGTTACAGTAGAGGAGATCCAAGATAGGATCAAAGCTCTTAAATTGGCCAATACCTTTCTCTATGATGCCAATATGCAGATAGGTTCTCTGGGAGCTAAGATGTCTAGCTTCACGGTACTAACCCGCAAGGCTCTGTGGTTAAAATCTTGGTTGGCCAATGTCTCTTCTAAGGCCAAGCTTTTGGCTTTACCTTACAAGGGAAAGATTCTGTTTGGACCTGGTCTGGCGGAGATCATTTCAGAGATTATGGTTGGAAAGGGATCTTTCCTACCTCAGGACAAGAAGAATAGACCTAGAGGTTGTCATACTTCTAATTTTCATTCCTTTTGTAACTTTAAGGGACAAAAGTACTCCTTTTCCTCTTCAAAACCAGATCAACCCAGATCCTCTTGGAAATCCAACCAGCCCTGGAACAAGGGAAGACAAAACAAGAAGCCTTCTGATGACTCTAAATCAGCATGAAGGTTCCACCCCCGATTCCAGTGTGGATCAGGTGAGGGGCAGGCTTTCTCTTTTTCGTCAAGCAGGGATACGCAATGTCCCAGACCCTTGGGCAGTGGACATAGTATCCCAGGGTTACAATATGGGATTCAAGTCTTGCCCTCTATGGTGCAGATTTCTTCTGTCAAGACTATCCTTAAACCAAATAAAGAAGGAGGCCTTCTTAAGCTGTGTAAAAGACCTATACTCTCTGGGAGTTATTTTTTCTGTCCCTCTAACAGAACAGGGTCTAGGATTCTATTCAAATCTATTTGTGATTCCCAAAAAGGCAGGAATTTTAAAGCCCATTCTAGACCTCAAGTGTCTCAACAAATTCCTCAGGGTTCCATCCTTCAAGATGGAAACTATTTGTTCCTTCTTCCATTGGTAGAGGAAGGTCAGTTTATGATGACCATAGACATGAAGGACATATACCTTCATGTTCCTATTCACAGGGAACACCATCAGTATCTGAGGTTTGCCTTTCTGGGCAAGCACTTCCAATATGTTGCACTTCCATTTGGTCTGGCCTCAGCTCCCAGAATATTTCAAATCGCTCAATCTCATACAGAGATGCTGTTGTCTTTTCTTCGTTCCCATGGGTTGAAGGTGAATTTAGAAAAGAGTTCTCTATATCCATCTACCAAAGTATGTTTCCTAGGGACAATAATAGATTCACTGTCCATGAAAATTTTCCTGTCGGAGGTTAGAAAATCCAAAATTCTTGCTTCCTGCCTTTCTCTCCAGTCTGCCTTTCATCCATCTGTGGCTCAATGTGATTTGTCTGATGGTGGCATCCATGGACATTATTCTGCTTGCTCAGTTTCATCTGTGACCGTGCAACTTTGTATGCTCCGTCAATAGAATGGAGACCATTCGGATTTATCACAGAGGCTAAAGCACTTGCTTTCTGAGACCTTCATGGGAGATTGCGAATACGGATGCCAGCCTGTCAGGCTGGGGAGCTGTTTGAGGTCATCTGAAGGCTCAGGGCCTGTGGTCTTGGGAAGTGTCCTCTCTTCCCATAAACTGCAGTGGGCGGAAGTCCACAATTGTCTTCTATCTGCCATCCACATTCCAGGAGTGGACAACTGGGAGGCAGATTTTCTGAGCAGACAGACCTTTCATCCCAGGGAGTGGGCTCTCCATCCAGAAGTGTTCTCTCAGATGACCCTCAGGTGGGGGGTTTCAGAGTTGGATCTGATGGCATCCCGCTAAAACACCAAGGTTCCAAAGTACAGTTCAAGGTCAAGAGATCCTCAGGCCATGCTGATAGATGCTCTAGCGGTTCCTTGGAGGTTTTCTCTGGCTTATCTGTTTCCCCCGTTTGCTCTCCTTCCAAGATTCATTGCTCATATCAACCAGGAGAGAGCATCTGTGATTCTAATAGCTCCTGCATGGCATTGCTGTATCTAGTTCGCAAATCTAGTAAGGGTGTCATCTCTACCTACTTGGAGGTTACCTCAGAGGAAAGGCATTCTACTTCAGGGTCATTTCCTCCATCCAAACCTAGATTCTCTGAAGCTAGCTGCTTGGAGATTGAACGCCTATTTCTGTCTAAATGTGTTTTTTCTGCAGCGGTCATTGAAACTATGATTCAGGCTTGAAAACTCGTTACTCGCAAGATTTACCATAAGATATGGCGTAAATATCTTTATTGGTGTGAATCTAAGGGATTCTCCTGAAGCCGGTTTCGGATTCCTCTGATTTTCTCTTTTCTTCAGGATGGACTGGATAAGGGTTTATCGATCAGTACCCTAAAGGGTCAGATTTCTGCATTATCTATTAGACTTGTGTGCAATCAAAAAATTTGGTTTGCTTCGTTTCGCTTCGGGCCGTAAAAAATGTGGTTCAAGACATTCATAATAATTCGGTATGTGTTGGTAATTCGGTTTCAGGAATTTATTCGTGACGTTACGAATTTTAAAATTCAGATGCATTCTAAATCATTACTGAATTATTATTAATGATGGACCAAATCTTTATTACGGACCGAATCATTATTTCTAGCTAATGTTCCGGAGATTGCCGAAACAAAATTATGATAAACCGCCGCCTCCACCCACACCGCCACTAAATAAAGCTAATAACCCCTAAATCGACGTCCCCCCACATCATTAACACTATCTAAACCTATTAACCCCTAAATCACACCCCCCACAACGCCAACACTAACTAAACATATCAACCCCTAAACCGCTGTTCTGAAACATTGCCGACACAAAATAAACTTAGTAACCCCTAAACCGCACCCCTCACATCGCCAACACAAACTAAACCTATTAACCCCTAAACCGCCATTCTGAAACATCGCTGACACAAACTAAACCTATTAACCCTTAAACCACACACCCCCACATCGCCGACACAAACTAAACCTATTAACCCCTAAACCACACACCCCCACATCGCTGACACAAACTAAACCTATTAACCCCTTAACCGCATCCCCCCACATTACCAACACTAACTAAACCTATTAACCCCTAAACCGCACCCCCACATCGCTGACACAAACTAAACCTTTTAACCCCTAAACCACACCCCCACATCACTGACATGAACTAAACTTATTAACCCCAAAACCGCACCCCCCACATTGCTGACACAAACTAAACATATTAACCCCTAAACCACCACCCCCACATCACCGACACAAACTAAACTTATTAACCCCTAAACCGCACCCCCACATCGCTGACACAAATTAAACCTTTTAACCCCTAAACCACACACCCCCACATTGCCGACATGAACTTAATCTATTACCCCTAAACCGCATCCCCCCACATCATCGACACAAACTAAACCTATCAACCCCTAAACTGCACCCCCCACATAGCTGACATGAACTAAACCTATTAACCCCTAAACCACACCCCCCACACATTGCCAACACTAACTAAACCGATCAACCCCTAAACAACCGTTCCAAAACATCGCAGACACTAACTAAAGCTATTAACCCCTAAACCGCTGCCCCCCACATCGCAACAACCTAAATTAAACTATATCAACCCCTAAACCTAACACCCCCTAACTTTAACATAATTAAAATATAACTAAATTAAAGTTACAATTATTAACTAATAATACCTATTTAAATCTAAATACAAAGTAACTTACCTATATTAACCCCTAAACCTAACACCCCCAAACTTTAAACTTAACCCTAGCCCTAAACCTAACACCCCCTAACTTTAAAATAATTAAAATATAACTAAATTAAAGATACAGTTATTAACTAATAATACATATTTAAATATAAATACAAATGGCTAGATTACGAGTCTTGTATTATGAGTAAAAAAAGCAGCGTTAAGCCTCATAACGCTGCTTTTCAAATACCGCTGGTATTACGAGTCTTGTAGGTACAGCTGTCCCGCAAACTTTTTTGGCCGTACCGCAAATCAACTTACGCAAATTGCGTATAGTCTTTTTTCTATGGGACTTCCATAGCGCCGGTATTACAAGCTTGTCCTGGGAGGCCAAAAAGTAAGCGGTACAGCTACTAGAATAAACATATTACCCCTAAACCGCCGTATTCCTGCCTCGCAAACACTAGTTAAATATTATTAACCCCTAATCTACTGTCCCTAACATCACAGCCACTATATTAAATATATTAACCCCTAAACCTAAGTCTAACCCTAACCCTAACATCCCCTAACTTAAATATAATTAAAATAAATCTAAATAAAACTTACTATCGTTACCTAAATTATTCCTATTTAAAACTAAATACTTACCTATAAACTAATACTAATAGTTACATTGTATCTAGCTTAGGGTTTATTTTTATTTTACAGGCAAGTTTGTATTTATTTTAACTAGGTAGAATAGTTACTATATAGTTATTAACTATTTACTAACTACCTAGCTAAAATAAATACAAATTGACCTGTAAAATAAAACCTAACCTAAGTTACACTAACACCTAACACTACACTACAATTAAATAAATTCCCTAAATTAAATACAATTAACTAAATTAAATACAATTAGATAAATTAAAAAAAAAAACCCCACTAAATTACAGAAACTAAAAAACAAATTACAAGATCTTTAAACTAATTACACCTAATCTAATAGCCCTATCAAAATAAAAAAAAAACACCCAAAATAAAAGACCCTAGCCTAAACTAAACTACCAATAGCCCTTAAAAGGGCCTTTTGCGAGGCATTGCCCCAAAGAAATCAGCTCTTTTACCTGGAAAAAAAATACAAACAACCCCCCAAATAAAACCCTAACTAAAAAAAACTAAGCTCCCATTGCCCTGAAAAGGGCATTTGGATGGGCATTGCCCTTAAAAGGGCATTTAGCTCTATTGCGGCCCAAAGCCCTAACCTAAAAAAAAAACAACACCCAATACACCCTTAAAAAATCCTAACACTAACCCCCGAAGATCCACTTCATCCAAGCGGAAAGATGTCCTCAACAAAGCCAGCAGAAGTTGTCCTCCAGAGGGGCAGAAGTGGTCCTCCAGACAGGCAGAAGTGTTCACCCAGACGGCATATTCTATCTTCATCCTTCCGACGTGGAGCGGCTCCGTCTTCAAGACATCTGGAGCGGAGCATCCTCTTCTTCCAATGTCTTGGATCAGCCAATAGGATTGAAGTTCAATCCTATTGGCTGATTGCATCAGCCAATAGAATTTTTTTAACCTTAATTCCGATTGGCTGATAGAATTATATCAGCCAATCGGAATCTAAGGGACGCCATCTTGGATGATGTCACTTAAAGGTACCTTCATTCCAGAAGAAGACGTTGGAAGAAGAGTATGCTCCATGCCGGATGTCTTGAAGACAGAGCCGCTCTGCGTCGGAAGGATGAAGATAGAAGATGCCGTCTGGGTGAAGACTTCTGCCCATCTGGAGGACCACTTCTGCCGGATTCGTTGAGGACATCTTGCTGATTGGATGAAGACGTCTCCTGGTAAGTGGATCTTTGGGGGTTAGTGTTAGGATTTTTTAAGGGTGTATTGGGTGTGTGTTTTTTTAAGTTAGGGCATTGGGCCGCAAAAGAGCTAAATGCCCTTTTTAGGGCAATGCCCATCCAAATGCCCTTTTCAGGGCAATGGGGAGCTTAGGTTTTTTTAGTTAGGGTTTAATTTAAGGGGTTGGTTGTGTAGGTGGTGAGTTTTACTGTTGGGGGGTGTTTGTACTTTTTTTCCAGGTAAAAGAGCTGATTTCTTTGGGGCAATGCCCCACAAAAGGCCCTTTTAAGGGCTATTGGTAGTTTAGTTTAGGCTAGGGTTTTTTTATTTTGGGTGGGCTTTTTTATTTTGATAGGGCTATTAGATTAGGTGTTATTAGTTTAAAGATCTTGTAATTTGTTTTTTATTTTCTGTAATTTAGTGGGGGGGTTTTATTGTAATTTAGCTAATTGTATTTAATTTAGTTAATTGTATTTAATTTAGGGTATTTATTTAATTGTAGTGTAGTGTTAGGTGTTAGTGTAACTTAGGTTAGGTTTTATTTTACAGGTTAATTTGTATTTATTTTAGCTAGGTAGATATTAAATAGTTAATAACTATTTAGTAACTATTCTACCTAGTTAAAATAAATACAAACTTGCCTGTAAAATAAAAATAAACCCTAAGATAGCTGCAATGTAACTATTAGTTATATTGTAGCTAGTTTAGGGTTTATTTTATAGGTTAGTATTTAGTTTTAAATAGGAATTATTTAGGTAATGATAGGAATTTGTTTTTAGATTTATTTAAATTATATTTAAGTTAGGGGGTGTTAGGGTTAGGGTTAGATTTAGATTTAAAGGTTAATAAATATAATATAGTGGCGGCGACGTTGGGGGCGGCAGATTAGGGGTTAATAAATGTGGGTAGGTGGCGGCAATGTTAGGGGTGGCAGATTAGGGGTTAATAATATTTAACAAATGTTTGCGATGCAGGAGTAAGGCGGTTTAGGGGTTAAGATGTTTATTATAGTGGCGGCAACGTTGGGGGCGGCAGATTAGGTGTTAATAACATTATGTAGGTGTCGGCGATGTTGTGGGCAGAAGATTAGGGGTTAATAAATATAATGTAGGTATCGGCGATGTTGGGGCAGCAGATTAGGGGTTAATAAGTATAATGTAGGTGTCGCGATGTCGGTGGCGGCAGATTAGGGGTTAATAAGTGTAAGATTAGGGGTGTTTAGACTCGGGGTTCATGTTAGGGTGTTAGGTGTAAACATAAATGTGTTTCCCCATAGGAATCAATGGGGCTGCGTTACTGATCTTTACGCTGCTTTTTGGCAGGTGTTAGACTTTTTCTCAGCTGACTCTCCCCATTGATGTCTATGGGGAAATCATGCACGATCACATATGACCAGCTCACCGCTGACGTAAGCAGCGCTGGTATTGGAGTGCGGTATGGAGCCAAATTTTGCTTAATGCTCACTTCTTGCCTTTTAACGCCGGGTTTCTGAAAACCTGTAATACCAGCGCTGTAGGTAAGTGAGCGGTGACAATAACGTGCAAGTTAATACCGCACCCCTCATAATGCAAAACTCGTAATCTAGCCGAAAGTAACTTACCTATATTAACCCCTAAACCTAACACCCCTAACCCTAAGCCTAAATCTAACCCTAAACCTAACACACCCTAACTTTAACTTTAACATAATTCAAATATAACTAAATTAAAGTTACGATTAATAACTAATAATAACTATTTCAATCTTAAAGGAATACTGAACCCAAAAAATTTCTTTCGTGATTCAAAGAGAGCATGCAAATTTAAGCAACTTTCTAATTTACTACTATTATCAATCGCCTAGATTTAGAGTTTTGTCGGTAAAGACCCGCGATGCTAACGCTGCTTTTTATTCCAGCGCACCCTTAAAACAATGCTGGTATTTAGAGTTGTCTGAATGGCTGCCTTAGCCTCAGAAAAGGGAGCGTTGAGCATAATTTAGCTCCACTCAATACCAGCGCTGCTTACGGTAGCGGTAAGCTGGAAAAACTTGCTCATGCACGATATCCCCATAGGAAACAATGGGCCTGAGCTGGCTGAAAAAAAACTAACACCTGCAAAAAAGCAGCGTTCAGCTGCTAACGCAGCCTCATTGTTTCCTATGGGGAAACCATCTCTAAGTCTGCACCTAACACCCTAACATGAACCCCGAGTCTAAACACCCCTAACCTTACACTTATTAACCCCTAATCTGCCGCCCCCGCTATCGCTGACACCTACATTATATTATTAACCCCTAATCTGCCGCTCCGGACACCACCGCAACCTACATCATAGCTATGAACCCCTAATCTACTGCCCCTAACATCGCCGACACCTATATTATATTTATGAACAGCCAATAGAATGCGACGTCAATCCAATTGGCTGATTGGATCAGCCAATCGGATTAAACTTCAATTTGATTGGCTGATTGAATCAGCCAATCAGATTTTTCTTACCTTAATTCCGATTGGCTGATAGAATCCTATCAGCCAATCGGATTTCGAGGGACTCCATTTTGGATGACGTCCCTTAAAGGAACCGTCATTCGTCGTTAGTCCGCCGGTTGAAGAGGATGGCTCCGCGTCGGCTGTATGGAAGATGGCTCCGCTCCGCTCCGGATGGATGAAGATAGAAGACCCCGCTTGGATTAAGACTTCTACCGGATGGAGGACCTCTTCTTGCCCCGCTTGGATGAAGACTTCTACCGGATGGAGGACCTCTTGTTGCTCCGCTTCAATGAAGACTTCTATCGGATGGAGGACTTCTTGTTGCTCCGCTTGGATGAAGAATTCGGCTCGGCTGAGTGAAGATGGGGTTAGTGTTAGGTTTATTTAAGGGGGGTTTGGGTGGGTTAGAGTAGGGGTATGTGTGTGGCGGGTTTTAATGTTGGGGTATTTTTTTTTTTTACAGGTAAAAGAGCTGATTACTTTGGGGCAATGCCCCACAAAAGGCCCATTTAAGGGCTGGTAAAAGAGCTGATTACTTTGTAATTTAGAATAGGGTAGGGCATTTTATTATTTTGGGGGGCTTTTTTATTTTATTAGGGGGCTTAGATTAGGTTTAAACTTCTTGGAATTTTTTTTTATTTTCTGTAATTTGTTGTTTTGTTTTTTTTGTATTATAGATTAGTTTATTTAATTATATTTTAGTTTAGCTAATTGTAGGTAATTAATTTAATTAATTTATTGATAATGTAGTGTTAGATGTATTTGTAACTTAGGTTAGGATTTATTTTACAGGTTATTTTGTAATTATTTTAACTAGGTAGCTATTAAATAGTTATTAACTATTTAATAGCTATTGTACCTAGTTAAAATAAATACAAAGTTGCCTGTAAAATAAATATAAATCCTAAAAAAGCTACAATGTAACTATTAGCTATATTGTAGCTATATTAGGGTTTATTTGATAGGTAAGTATTTAATTTTAAATAGGAATAATTTATTTAATTATAGTAAATTTATTTAGATTACTTTAAATTATATTTACGTTAGGGGGGTGTTAGAGTTAGGATTAGACTTAGGTTTAGGGGTTAATAACTTTATTATAGTAGCAGCGACGGTGGGGGCGGCATATTAGGGGTAATATTTGTAGGTAGGTGGCGGCGATGTTAGGGAGGGCAGATTAGGGGTTAATAAAATGTATTATAGTGTTTTTGAGGCGGGAGTACGGCGGTTTAGGGGTTAATACATTTATTATAGTGGCGATGATGTCCAGTCGGCAGATTAGGGGTTAATAAGTGTAGGTAGGTGGCGGCGACATTGGGGGGGCAGATTAGGGGGTAATAAATATAATATAGGTGTCGGCGATGTTAGGGGCAGCAGATTAGGGGTTCATAGGGATAATATAGGTTGTGGCGGTGTCCGGAGCGGCAGATTAGGGGTTAAAAAAAAATATTATAGGGTTTGCGATGTGGGGGGCCTCAGTTTAGGGGTTCATAGGTAGTTTATGGGTGTTAGTGTATTTTATAGCACAGTAGTTAGGAGCTTTAAGTTCCCGCGTTAGTCCATAAAGCTCTTAACTACTAACTTTTTTGACGGTAGGAGTCTTATCTGTAGAGGCTCTACCGCTCACTTCTTCCAAGACTTGTAATACCAGCGTTAGGCAAATCCCATTGAAAAGATAGGATACGCAATTGACGTAAGGGGATCTGCGGTAGCCTCGAGTTGCGGAAAGAAAGTGAGCGGTAGACCCTTTCCTGCCTGACTCTAAATACCAGCGGGTGGTAAAAAGCAGCGTTAGGACCCCTTAACGCTGCTTTTGACGGCTAACGCCAAACTCTAAATCTAGGCGGATGTTTCTTCGTTCTCTTGCTATCTTTATATAAAAAAGAAAGCATCTAAGCTTTTTTCTTGGTTCAGAACTCTGGACAGCAGTTTTTGATTGGTGGATGAATTTATCCACCAATCAGCAAGGACAACCTATGTTGTTCACCAAAAATGGGCCGGCATCTTAACTTACATTCTTGAATTTCAAATAAAGATACCAAGAGAATAAAGAACATTTGATAATAGTAGTAAATTAGAAAGTTGCTTAGAATTTCATGCTCTATCTGAATCACAAAAGAAAAAAATTGGGTTCAGTGTATCTTTAATACAAAGTAACTTACCTATATAAACCCCTAAACCTAACACCCCCTAACTTTAACATAATTAAAATAAAGCTAAATTAAAGTTACAATTATTAACTAAATACATACGGCTAGATTCCGAGTTGTGTGTTAAGGTAAAAAAGCAGCGTTAACAGGTCCTAACGCTGCTTTTTTACGCCCGCTGGTATTATGAGTCTTGTAGGTATAGGTGTACCGCACACTTTTTTGGCCTTACCACAAACCTACTTACGTAAATTTCGTAAAGGATTTTTTCTATGGGACTTCCATAGCGCCAGTATTACGAGTTTGTCCTGGGAGGCCAAAAATTGAGCGGTACACCCTCTACCGACAAGATTCCTAACGCATTTTAAAGTCAGTAGTTATGAGTTTTACGCTACAAAGCTGTAGCATAAAACTCCTAACAAAAGTGCTAAAAAGTACACTAACACCCATAAACTACCTATTAACCCCTAAACTGAGGTCCTCCCACATCGCAAACACTAAAATTAAATTATTAACCCCTAATCTGCCGCTCCGGACATCGCCGCCACTAGACTAAACATATTAACCCCTAAATCGCCGCACTCCCGCCTCGCAAACACTAGTTAAATATTATTAACCCCTAATCTGCCGCCCCTAACATCGCCGCCACCAACATTATATTTATTAACCCCTAATATGCCGTCCCCAACATCGCAGCCAGTATTCTAAATTTATTAACCCTTTAAACCTAAGTCTAACCCTAACACCCCCTAACTTAAATATAATTTAAATAAATCGAAATAAAATCAATATCATTAACTAAATTATTCCTATTTAAAACTAAATACTTACCTATAAAATAAACCCTAAGCTAGCTGCAATATAACTAATTGTTACATTGTTTCTATCTTGGGGTTTATTTTTATTTTACAGGCAAGTTTGTATTTATTTTAACTAGGTAGAATAGTTACTAAATAGTTATATGCAGGTGTTAGACTTTTTCTCAGCCAGCTCTCCCCATTGATGTCTATGGGGAAATTGTGCACAAGCACGTACAACCAGCTCACCGCTCACTTAAGCAGCGCTGGTATTGGAGTGCAGTCAGGGTTGGCTCCAGAATGAATGAAATGGGGGGCATTTTTTTTTCACGAGGGGGCACGCATTTTAAAAGCATGTATGAGAGTCAAAATAAGAGCAGAACTACTGTGGCAGTCCAGGGGTTACATTTATCAGATCTCTGGCTGTGCAGGAGTTAGATTTGTTTATATTTCTGGAAGTGCAGCGGTTACATGTATCATATCTCAAGGAGTATAGGGTTTACATTTATAAGATGTCTGGCAGTGCCGCAGCAGTTACATTTACCAGATTTATGGCAGTGCAGGGGTTACATTTGTCATATCTCAGGAATGTCTCCCACATATGACACAGCCAGTGGACACTGTTTGCATGTGTAGCTCTACCAATGACCCTACTAATGATCAAATAAGCTTTTACGTGACAATAAGTTTGAGTGCCAAGCAGTACATTACTTATGTACAGATATTATTAATGATATTTACCAGCACACACACAGTATATACAGTATGTATATACACACAAATTATATATATATATATATATATATATATATATATATATATATATATACATACACACATATACACACACATATATATATATATATATATATATATACACACACACATACACACACACAGTATATATATATATATATATATATATATATATACACACACACACACACACGGTATATATGTATATACACACACATATATATATATACACACACAAACAATATATATATATATATATATATATATACACACAGTGTGTGTATTGTGTGTATGTATGTGTGTGTGTGTGTATATATATATACACACAGTGTGTTTATTGTGTGTATGTATGTATGTGTGTGTGTGTGTGTGTATATATATATATATATATATATATATATATATATATATATATATATATATATATATATATATATATATATATATAATAAAACAACCTTGGGGACAAATAGGAGATGTTTTGAAACTCATTGTTTCACTCATTGTTCCACAGCTACATTTGAAGTGTGTGTATTTGAGCACCTATAATCTGAGACACATTTTACACTGATCACTGCAGATAAAGCAGGCACAATGCACACTTGTTTTGTGTGACCTGCAGTGGGGAAACCAAGGAATTCCCAATTTGCTTTTTTATCTGTGGCTGCCAGGATATAAAGCACAATAGGGAAGGGATACTACCCACACACACACATTGGTTATACGGCTGTGTTTTCACAAAATTACTTCTGCCTTCCCTCTCACTAACTGTTAGCTTCTCCCAGCACTTCCTGCAGAGGTCTGATGATGTCATCATCTCACTTCAGCTCTGTAGTAAGTGGGCTAGCAGGAGGAGGGGCATTGCAAGGCCTAGGTTAACTGTGAGAGCACCAGCAGGGAAATGCAACTTTATTTGATATCTGGTTGTAAATAGGAGGAGAGTAAAGAGATTAGCTGGGCCCTCCAGTGGCGGATCTCCAGGGTCCAGTGGCTGCAAATGGTTGATGCCACATTTTGGGACCCTGGACGTGCCGTCACTTTTAAAATGTAAAAAAAAAAAAAAAAAATTTTTTAAAAAATCACTTCTTTTGCCCTGGGGGGCACAGCATTCCATTTGGGGGGGCATTGCCCCCCAATGCCCCCCCCCCCCCCTTAGAGCCGACCCTGAGTGCAGTGTGGAGCGCAATTTTGTTCTACGCTCACTTCTTGCCTGTTAATGCCGGGTTGATAAAAACCTGTAATACCAGCGCTGCAGGGAAGTGAGCAGTGAGAAAAAACTGCAAGTTAGCAATGCACCCCTCATAACGCAAGACTTGTAATCTAGGCGTTTCTTACCTGTGAAATAAAACCTAAGCTTGCTACTAAGCTAATAGTTATATTGTAGCTATCTTACACCTAGATTACGAGTTTTGCGTTAGAGGCTGTGCGGTGCTAACGAGCAGTTTTCCCTCACCGCTCACTTACTTGCAGTGCTGGTATTACGAGTTTTCAGAAACCTGTCGTTAAAAGACAAGAAGTGAGCGTTGAGCAAAATTTTGCTCATTACCGCACTCCAATACCAGCGCTGCTTAAGTGAGCGGTGAGCAGGTGTAACGTGTTTGTGCACGATTTCCCCATAGGAATCAACAGGGAGAGCCGGCTGAAATAAAGTCTAACACCTGCAAAAAAGCAGCGTAAAACTCCTTAATGCAGCCCCATTGATTCCTATGGGGAAATAAAATTTATGTCTACACTTGCATTATATTATAAAATTGCCGACACCTGCATTATATTATTAACCCCTAATCTGCTGCTCAGGACACCGCCGCCATCTACATTATATGTATTAACCCCTAATCTGCTTCCCCAACATCGCCAACACCTACATACTATTTATTAACCCCTAATCTGCTAACCCCAATGTTGCCGCAACCTACCTACATTTATTAACCCCTAATTTGCCTTCCCCAATATCGCCGACACCTACATTATATTTATTAACCCCTAATCTGCCTTCTCCAATGTCGCCGACACCTACATTATATTTATTAACCCCTAATCTGCCGCCCCAAACGTCGCTGCCACTATATTAAAGTTATTAACCCCTAAACCTGTCTAACCTAACACCCACTAACTTAAATATAATTTAAATAAATCTAAATAAATATTCCTATCATTAAAGGGACACTGTACCCAAAAAAATTCTTTTGTGATTCAGATCGAGCATGACATTTTAAGCAACTTTCTAATTTACTCATATTATCAAATTTTCTTCATTCTCTTGGTATCTTTATTTGAAATGCAAGAATGTAAGTTTAGATGCCGGCCCATTTTTGGTGAACAACCTGGGTTGTCCTTGCTGATTGCTGGATAAATTCATCCACCAATAAAAAAGTGCTGTCCAGAGTACTGAAACCAAAAAAAAAAAGCTTAGATTCTTTCTTTTTCAAATAATGATAGCAAGAGAACAAAGAAAAAATGATAATAGGAGTAAATTAGAAAGTTGCTTAAAATTGCATGCTCTTTCTGAATTTCAAAAGAAAAAAATTGGGTTCAGTGTCCCTTTAACTAAATTATTCCTATTTAAAACTAAATACTTACCTATAAAATAAACCCTAAAATAGCTACAATATAACTAATAGTTACATTGTAGCTATCTTAGGGTTTATTTTTATTTTACAGGCAAGTTTGTATTTATTTTAACTAGGTAAAATAGTTATTAAATAGTTATTAACTATTTAATAACTACCTAGCCAAAATAAATACAAAAGTACCTGTAAAATAAAACCTAACCTAAACCTTAAACCTAAGTTATAATAACACTACACTATAATTTAATAAATTTACTAAATTAAATACAATTAAATAAATTACATACAATTAGCTAAATTAAATTAAAGTAGCTAAAGTACAAAAACAAACAAACACTAAATTACAGAAAATAATAAACAAATTACAGATGTTTAAACTAATTACACCTAATCTAATAGCCCTATTAAAATAAAAAAGCCCCCCCAAAATAAAAAAAAACCCTAGCCTAAACTAAACTACCAATAGCCCTTAAAAGGGCCTTTCTTTCATGTAATTGGCAAGAGTCCATGAGCTAGTGACATATGGGATATACAATCCTACCAGGAGGTGTAAAGTTTTCCAAACCTCAAAATGCCTATAAATACACCCCTCACCACACCCACAATTCAATTTTTACAAACTTTGCCTCCTATGGAGGTGGTGAAGTAAGTTTTTGCTAAGATTTCTACGTTAACATGCGCTTCTCAGCATTTTGAAGCCCGATTCCTCTCAGATTACAGTGAATGTCAGAGGGATGTGAAGGGACCTACTGAATACAATGGTCATCCTAACGGAATCTATTTCAAAGGTGCTCTGTTATCGGACGTAGAGATTCATCTCCTACCTCCCTTTTCAGATTGATGATATACTCTTATATACCATTACCTCTACTGATTCTCGTTTCAGTACTGGTTTGGCTATCTGCTATATGTGGATGAGTGTCTTTTGGTAACTATGTTTCATTTATTTAAGACACTCTCAGCTATGGTTTGGCACTTTGTATATAAAGTTCTAAATATATGTTTATACTTATATTTGCCATGATTCAGGTTTATCAGTATATTTCCTTTTTTGCAGACTGTCAGTTTCATATTTGGGAAATGCATTTAAAAAAAAAAAAAAAATTACCTGAGGTTTTCAAATTGATCCTTTTTTTCTAAATTGCGTGCTGGACTAGGCTCGCGTGAGCGCAAAATGCTATAATTTATTGCATTATTCTTGGCCTGAGACTTTTTTGGTGCGAGAATTACATTTGTTTACGCAAATTTGCAATTTCCGGCTTCTTAGTTGACGCTGTGTCTTTTCACGAAAAGAAGTTGCGTCATCTATGAGGCTCATGTTTGTTGAGGACGTTTTTGGCGCCAACAAATATTTTCAATTGTGGGCTTCATACTTGGCGCCAAACTGTTTGTCATTATTTAAGACTTCATTTCCTTTTGCCTCTGGTCCTTTTTTCTTTGTCAGAGGCCTATTCTGTTTGCATTTTTCCCATTCCTGAAACTGTCATATAAGGAAATAGATAATTTTGCTTTATATGTTGTTTTTTCTCTTACATATTGTAAGATGTCTCAAACTGATCCTGTTTCAGAATCTACTACTGGAATCCTGCTGCCTGATATCGGTTCTACCAAAGCTAAGTGCATTTGTTGTAAACTTGTAGTAACTGTTCCTCCGGCTGTAGTTTGTAATAGTTGTCATGATAAACTTTTACATGCAGAGAATATTTCCATTAGTAGTGTTGCATTACCTGTTGCTGGTCCATCAACATCTAATGTTCAGGATATTCCTGTCAATTTGAGAGAATTTATTTCTGATTCCATTCAGAAGGCTTTGTCTGCCATTCCACCTTCTAATAAACGTAAAAGGTCTTTTAAAACTTCTCATACAGTTGATGAATTTTCAAATGACCGACAACATACTGATTTATCTATCTCTGATGAGGATCTGTCTGATTCAGAGGATCCTGCCTCAGATATTGACACTGACAAATCTTCATATTTATTTAAAATGGAGTATATTCATTCTTTATTGAAGGAAGTGTTGATTGCATTAGATATAGAGGAGTCTAGTCCTCTTGATACTAAAACTAGTAAACGTCTAAATTCGGTTTATAAACCTCATGTTATTATTCCAGAGGTTTTTCCAGTTCCTGATGCTATTTCAGATATGATTTCAAAGGAATGGAATAGACTGGGTACTTCTTTTACTCCTTCTTCAAGGTTTAAAAAATTGTATCCTTTGCCTACTGATATATTGGAGTTTTGAGAAAAGATCCCCAAAGTTGATGGGGCCATCTCTACTCTTGCTCAGTGTACTACTATTCCTAAGGAAGACGGTACTTCTTTTAAAGATCCTTTAGATAGGAAACTTGAATCCTATCTAAGGAAAGCTTATTTATATTCAGGTCATCTTCTTAGGCCTGCTATTTCTTTGGCTGATGTTGCAGCTGCTTCAACTTTTTGGTTGGAAACTTTAGCGTAACAAGTATCAGACCATAATATGTATAGCATTGTTAAGTTAATTCAACATGCTAATAAGTTTGTTTGTGATGCCATTTTTGATATCATCAGAATTGATGTTAGATATATGTCTTTAGCTATTTTAGCTAGAAGAGCTTTATGGCTTAAATCTTGGAATGCTCATATGACTTCTAAATCAACGTTTCTATCTTTTTCTTTCCAAGGTAATACATTATTTGGTTCTCACTCAGTTGGATTATATAATTTCAACTGTTACTGGGGGGAAGGGGGCTTTTTTACCTCAGGATAAAAAAATCTAAGGGCAAATTTAAAGCTTCTAACCTTTTTCGTTCCTTTCGACAGAATAAGGGAGAGAAACCTAATCCTTCCCCTAAGGAATCTGTTTCCAATTGGAAGCCTTCCTCCATCTGGAATTAATCCAAGCCATTTAAGAGAACTAAACCAGCCCCCAAGTCTCCATGAAGGTGCGGCCCTCATTCCAGCTAAGCTGGTAGGGGGCAGACTAAAATTTTCCATGGATGTTTGGATAAATACAGTCCAAAATCATTGGATTCAGAACATTGTCTCTCAGGGGTACAGAATAGGTTTCCAGAGTAAGACAGCCTGTGAGAAGTTTCTTTCTCTCATGCATTCCAGTAAACTCCGAGAAAGCATAGGCTTTCCTGAAATGTGTTTCAGACCTGGAGTCTTCTGGGGTAATCGTGCCGGTTCCTTTTCAGGAACAGGGTCTGGGGTTTTATTCAAATCTATTCATTGTCCCAATGAAAGAAAATTCATTCAGACCAGTTCTGGATCTAAAAATCTTGAATCGTTATGTAAGAATACCAACATTCAAAATAGTGTCTATAAGGACTATTCTGCCTTTTGTACAGCAAGGGCGTTATATGTCCACAATAGACTTACAGGATGCATAACTTCATATTCCGATTCATCCAGATCACTATCATTTCCTGAGATTCTCTTTTCTAGACAAGCATTACCAATTTGTTGATCTTCCTTTTGGCCTAGCAACAGCTCCAAGGATCTTTTCGAAGGTTCTCGGTGCCCTTCTCTCTGTAATCAGAGAGCGGGGTATTGGGGTGTTTCCTTATTTGGACCATATCTTGGTACTTGCTCAGTCTTTACGTTCTGCAGAATCTCACACAAATCAATTAGTGTTATTTCTTCAAAGACATGGTTGGAGGATCAATTTACCAAAAAGTTCTTTGATTCCTCAGACAAGGGTAACCTTTTTAGGTTTCCAGATAAATTCAGTATCCATGACTTTGTCTCTAACAGACAAGAGATGTTTGAAGTTTGTTGCAGCCTGTCAGAACCTTCAGTCTCAGTCATTCCCTTCAGTAGCTATGTGCATGGAGGTTTTAGGTCTCATGACTGCAGCATCGGACGCGATCCCCTTTGCTAGTTTTTACATGAGACCTCTTCAGCTTTGTATGCTGAACCAATGGTGCAGGGATTATACAATGATATCACAATTAATATCCTTAAATCCCAACGTTCGACTATCTCTGACTTGGTGGTTAGACCACCATTGTATAGTTAAAGGGGCCTCTTTTGTTCATTCACCTGGACCGTGATCACAACAGATGCAAGTCTTTCAGGTTGGGGAGCTGTCTGGGGATCTCTGACAGCACAAGGGGTTTGGAAATCTCAAGAGGCAAGATTACCAATCAATATTTTGGAACTCTGTGTGATTTTCAGGGCTCTTCAGATTTGGCCTCTCTTGAAGAGAGAGCCGTTCATTTGTTTTCAGACAGACAATAGCACAACTGTGGCATATGTCAATCATCAGGGTGGGACTCACAGTCCCCAAGCTATGAAAGAAGTATCTTGGATACTTGCCTGGGCAGAATCCAGCTCTGGTATAGACAATTGGGAATCAGATTATCTCAGTTGTCAGACTTTACATCCGGGAGAGTGGTTTCTTCACCCAGATGTGTTTTTTCAAATTGTTCAGATGTGGGGGCTTCCAGAAATAGATCTGATGGCATCTCATCTAAACAAGAAACTTCCCAGGTACCTGTCCAGGTCCAGGGATCCTCAGGTGGAGGCAGTGGATGCATTGACACTTCCTTGGAGTTATCAACCTGCCTATATTTTTCTGCCTCTAGTTCTTCTCCCAAGAGTGATTTCCAAAATCATCATGGAGCAATTGTTTGTTCTGCTGGTGGCTCCAGCATGGCCACACAGGTTTTGGTATGCAAATCTTGTTCAGATGTCCAGTTGCCAACCTTGGCCACTTCCGTTAAGACCAGACCTATCTCAATGTCCGTTTTTCCATCAGGATCTCAAATCATTAAATTTGAAGGTATGGAAATTGAACGCTTAGTGCTTAGTCATAGAGGTTTCTCTGACTCAGTAATTAAAACTATGTTGCAGGCTCTTAAATCTGTTTCTAGAAAGATTTATTATCGAGTTTGGAAGACCTACATTTCATGGTGTTCTTCTCATAAATTCACTTGGCATTCTTTTAGAATTCCTAGAATTTTACAGTTTCTTCAGGATGGTTTGGATAGCCTCTAAGCCTTTTTTCCTAGGTATTAGCCTTATCATTGTTTGCTTAATGTGCAAACTTAAGTAGTCTCTCTGATCAGTAAAGAAATGTCAAATTCTATAAGATCATTTTTCTTAAAGAAAATCTTTTTTCTTCCCAATAGGAAATACATTGTTCATGTTTTAAATGTTTAAATAACCTAGGTATTAACTTTGATAAAATTTATAATATTTATTGAAGATGAATGCGCTTTGCCCTTGTTCAGCAGTATCATTTGTTGAAAAGATATAACTGAACAGTGAGTTTGGTCATACAAGGGTTAACAAGCTCGACTCCAATAAATAGTGTGTAAGGGAAACAGCTGCCATCCCTGATGAAGTGCTCAGTTTGAGCAGGAAACGCGTCGGAAGGCAGCCTTTCCCCCTGTGTGTATGGGTAACTACCTGAAGTTGTGCTTGAAATAGTTTTAGATGATGAAATCTTTTACTGAAAGTTTATTGCATTTTACTTAAACCAAGTTGTGCAGCCTGCATTACTTCCTACTTCTTTTTGGAATATTTTGTTATTTACCAGCGTATGGGAAACGCTGTTTGGAAGCGAATGCAACTCTCACCTTTTTTTATGAACAGAAGCAGCCTTTATAGCAGGTAATTACTGAGCTGACTAGCCGGTGTGCTCAGCGTGTGTCTAACAGGAGACGAGACTTACTCAGTCGGATCGGACATCAGTCGACACAGATATCTACCCTCCCTACGGTGAGTAGGACCGGAGTATCATATTGATGTACATCATTACAATTCTACCGGAGTGGGTTTTAAACTGTGGATAATTTGTTGGCCATGGTTGTATATGGATGCCGCAAGTCTCCTGATATATACCAAGAGAACTGACTTTCTATCTCTGTAATTCAAGTTACTTAACTTTGGTTCCGGGTGCTGGTTATATATTTATTACAAGTATCATTATAAAATTGATTATACAAGCATTCCACCACATTGCACCAAATTGGATTTTTTTTTTTTTTAAATACTCTTTATTGAGGTTTCAAATAAGGCAAACATACAAAAAATGTCATTGGGAAAAAATACAAATACAGTGTATAGTTACATTGCATGATGTAACATAATCTTGAAATGCACAACAATTGCCTTTAAGACCACTGAACAATTTAACGGGCCACTCTAGGGGCTTATAATGCTGTAATGAGGGTATACTTATAGTAGGTAAATTCAAATAGATTGAGATCACTCTTGGATCTCAGATGAGAAACCCTGTTTTTCTCTTTTAATTTTTTATGATTAACAAGAAAATGCTAAACAAACCTGCAAAGCTGGGGAGGAAAAATATGGTCATTGTTGCATTGCACTGCAGGATATATGAATATGAAAGTAATCAGGTTGCGGTACAAGCAAGATACACCGCTCAGAAAGCCCTCCTAAGTTAGGAGGTATATTATTTGAAAATGGGAGGGGGGGAGGTGGTCATTATAAAGTAGTAGGCTATTAATATGTTGAATATATGCTAGGTCAAGGGAGCATCTAAATAAAGGGAGCTATAGGCTCTATGTCTGCATAGCTGGTAAAATTTGTAGGGCTTATCTAAAATACAGTGCATGAGAAAGGCATAAGTGGTAAGAGTAATGATGCAGGACCTGCCTGCACAAGAAACACCATATTAATCTGCCCAGTCTCGCTGCACCTCATGTTATAATATCTTAGCGATTGATAATATACTTATGAACTAAGTAGGCAAAACTATTATCCAGTGGGTTGTACCCTCTTACATTAATAAATATGCCAGCTGGGATAAGTTAGCTAATATAATGAGCACTACAGTTTGTCTCTGGATGCACCATGTAGGTAACAGATAGAGTCTGGTAAGTCTAGGCAACAAACATCACCATAAATAGGAGAGCTATAAGCAGAGGCAAAAAATGGGCTATGTGGGTTGAGCTAGGACCATTATAACAGAAAACATATCTGTCTATAAGAGGCTGCAGATAAAGTGGTAGGGGGTCTTGTAACTTGGAGTAGCGTGGGAGCAGATGACACACTTTGTATGAAATAAATGTCAATATTGGGGGAACATCACGGCAGTAAAGGGATGAATCTATTGGGCATAATGGAACACCTATATTTTTAGACATACTGATTGCGAAGGCGCAGCCCGGGCCGCTGGCTACGCCTGTACCATTGAGGTAAAGAGAAGAAGGCAATGCAAACAGTTGTACATATATACAGGTGTCCATCACTTAAAATAATATTAAGCATTTAATTTAAAAAAAAAAAAAAAAAATCCCAGTGAAGGCAGAAAAATCTCAGAAAGTAAACACATAGTTGCAACATGTTTAACTGTAGACCCCCAAATTGTTAAGTGGGCAAGGCTTCAGCCCTCTGTACCTAACTGTGGCGCATAAACAGTGTCAACTAACATGGTACCTTACTATATATGACAGTTATAGAACTATTGGGGTAACCTGCTACTTACAGCATATGTGAGACTTTTAGGGTAATTGAGGGTGGCGCAAACAAACATACATAGAGCAGCTACAGCAGTGTGTTTAAACCAGAAGAAGGGTGGAGCTAAAAAGGATACACATACTTATCAGTGCTTAACGAAGTAGGTTGCACAGTTAATGAAGTAACGCTTTTCTGTGACTAGACCACAACACTTTACACAAAATGGCCAAGTTTCATGGGTAAAATAAGTTAAATGAGATTGGGCGTTATAAACATACCATTATCGTTAATTATACTGTAAGAAAACAAAGTAGGAGAAAACACAAAAATACCAATACAGGAAGCTTGTATAAGTCTAACCAGGGTGTGATGGATATTATGTCTGTAACTGGAAATGCTCAGGGACACATCATATATATTTATAGGGGTAAGCCCATCACCCCAACCCTGAAGAACATTGTGAAAATATGCTAAAAGGAATTAAACTATCCTGTGGTATCACAATGTACATTAGTTCACAACAATGCCAGGCATTCAATATACAGTGTCCGCAGAAATTAGTCAATATGAATGAGGGCAATAACTGGAGCAAATTTTAGATCTGTTGCAAGAGATCCTCCAAAACTGTTATACAAAGAGCACTTTATTATGCAAGTTATGAGCCATATCAAGAATCCAGCAAATTGTAACGGCCCATAAAGAAAATTTGCAACCTCCTTTTGATCGTTAGATGGACCGCAGTAGCTAAGGAGAGCTGAGCGCGGCTGCCCGGTAATGAGATAATGTCCAGTGGAGCAAGTTGAGAGCGTGACATGAAGAAGGCAAAAAAAAAAGAAACCTCCAGGGTCCCACTGCGGCTCCATCAAATCCGCATATCGGGGGCAGCAGCAGGGTTGTTGAGCCGATGATGTGATGCATCTGGCCAAAAGCCAGAAATAACTGGGCTTGAGGTAACTCCGATGGCGGTTACGCTTGTGCAGGCTTACCTCTCCAGTGTACCACGCTAGCCAGCCGAGTAGGTCTGAATGCACAGGAAGGTAAAGGGCTGTAATGTCACCACATTTGTTCTGAAGCTCGCATAAGATCCCTTCTGAAATGCAGGTCACTAGCGATGTCTCTCTCAACTTAGACAGTGCTCTCACCCGGGGCCCTCCAGTAATATGCCGAAGTGACTTAGGTAATAGTTTTGCTCCTCTGTAAGTCTCAGCCCGTTGTAATGCGGATGGCTTAGGGACCCCGGTTAGTGTGTCCTGATCATTTAGCTCAGCCATTATCCCTGCAGCGCAGGGCAGTAGTGGACGTGCTGCTTGAGGCTCCAAAGATGGCGACAGCCGCTGGTGTTGTACGCCTGTTGCGCACTTCACTTCCCAGTGTGGTAGAGTGACCGGAGCAATAGTGTGAGCAATGGGGAGCTGAAGAGGAACAATCCCCTCTACCATAAAATCTCCGACATAACGGCCCAGCAGCTCCTTCATTTGCGCAATGATGAGCTCGGCCACATTGTCCTCCATCTGGGGTGCTTGCAGGGGGTAGAAAGTAGGGACCGCAAAGGTAGATAGTACTGCCAAAGTGACTCCAAAATAGCAGAAAGACACCTCTCTAGTTGGGTCTCCGAAGTGGGATAGAAATCAGCAGATTAGGACATAGATCTATTTAGAAATTATTAAATAATATAAGAGCTCTTGGAATATGCGTCCTTTCTCAGCGAGAGTTGGCTCCGCCCCCCCAAATTGGATTTTTATTACACAGATATCGATGTATGCACCTGGATGTGAGATACAGAAAAAATAGTAACACTTCAAGCCATTTGAATCTTTGTGAGTGCTAGTTGGAGCATTGTGTATGAGTGTTTGTTTGGATAAAGGTTTGTCTGCAAGTTCTTTGAAAGGACACATTTCTGCTCTTTCTGTCTTATTCCACAGAAAAATTGCTAAACTTCCTGATATTCATTGTTTTGTACAGGCGTATAAAGCCTGTCATTAAATCAATCTCTCCTCCCTGGAGTCTTAATTTGGTTTTGAAGGCTTTACAGGCTCCTCCGTTTGAGCCTATGCATTCTTTGGACATTAAATTGCTTTCTTGGAAAGTGTTGTTTCTTTTGGCCAACTCTTCTGCTAGAAGAGTTTCTGAATTATCTGCTCTTTCTTGTGAGTCTCCTTTTCTGAATTTTAATCAGGATAAGGTGGTTTTGCGGACTTCATTTAAATTCTTACCTAAAGTTGTGAATTCCAACAATATTAGCAGAGAAATTGTTGTCCATTCCTTGTGTCCTAATCCTAAAAATTCTTTGGAAAGATCCTTACATTCTTTGGATGTGGTGAGAACTTTGAAATATTATGTTGAAGCTACTAAAGATTTCAGGAGGACTTCTAGTCTATTTTTTATCTTTTCTGGTTCTAGGAAAGGTCAGAAGGCTTCTGCTGTTTCCTTGACTTCATGGTTAAAGCTTTTGATTCATCACGCTTATTTGGAGTCGGGTAGGTCTGTTTCCACTTCCTGGGCTTTTAATAATGAAGCTTCAGTTGATCAGATTTGCAAAGCAGCAACTTGGTCTTCTTTGCATACATTTACTAAATTCGACCATTTTTATGTTTTTTCTTCTTCAGAAGCAGTTTTTGGTAGAAAAGTTCTTCAGGCAGCTGTTTCAGTTTGAGTCTTCTGCTTATAATTTCAGTTTTTTTCTTTTTCTTTTTCTTTATAAGATTAAAATTTATGATTTGGGTTGTGGATTAATTTTTTTCAGTGGAATTGGCTGTCTTTATTTTTATCCCCCCCTCTCTAGTGACTCTTGAGTGGAGTTCCACATCTTGGGTATTTGCTATCCCATACGTCACTAGCTCATGGACTCTTGCCAATTACATGAAAGAAAATATAATTTATGTAAGAATTTACCTGATAAATTCATTTCTTTCATATTGGCAAGAGTCCATGAGGCCCACCCTTTTTATGGTGGTTATGATTTTTTTTTTGTATAAAGCACAATTATTCCAATTCCTTTGTTGATGCTTTTTTACTCCTTTCTTTATCACCCCACTGCTTGGCTATTCATTAAACTGAATTGTGGGTGTGGTGAGGGGTGTATTTATAGGCATTTTGAGGTTTGGGAAACTTTGCCCCTCCTGGTAGGATTGTATATCTCATACGTCACTAGCTCATGGAGTCTTGCCAATATGAAAGAAATGAATTTATCAGGTAAATTCTTACATAAATTATTTTTTTGCGGGGCATTGCCCCAAAGTAATCAGCTCTTTTACCTGTAAAAAAAAAATACAAACAACCCCCCCAACAGTAAAACCCACCACCCACACAACAAACCACCCAAATAAAATACTATCTAAAAAAACCTAAGCTCCCCATTGCCATTTTTTATTTTATGGGTTTGGGGGAGGGGTGGGGGTTTGTAATGTTTTTTTTTTTTCATAAACAGAGCTGATATCTTTAGGGCAATGCGCTACAAAAGGCCCTTTTAATGGCCATTGGTAGTTTATTCTAGATTAGGTTTTTTATTTTGGGGTGGGTTTTTTGTTAAATGGATATTAGAATAGAAATAATTTTTATTATTTTTGATAATTTGTTTGTTATTTTGTGTAATGTTTTTTTTTTCGTTTTGGGGTGGGTTTTATTTTTAAATTAGGGCTTGGGCAGCAAAAGAGCTAAATGCCCTTTTAAGGGCAATGCCCAAACAAATGCCCTTTTCAGGGCAATGGGTAGATTAGGTTTTACTTTATTTTTATTTTGTGGGTTGGGGGGGTGGGGTTTTTTATATTGTTAGGGGTGTTTTGTTTTGTAGCAAAAGAGCTGTTAACTTTAGGGCAATGCCCTACAAAAGGCCTCTTTAAGGGCCCCCAAAAGGCCCCTTTAAGGGCCCTTGGTAGTTTATTATAGATTAGGGTTTTTTTTTTTATTTTGGGGTGTTTGTTTTTAAAGGGTATTAGAATAGGAATAATTGTTATTGTTTTGGATAATTTTGTTTGTTATTTTTTGTAATGGTAGTTTTTTTATTTTGTAATGGTATGTTTTAGTGTAAGGCAGTTAAGGTTTTATTTTTATTTCACAGGTAAGTTTGTATTTATTTTAACTAGGTAGTTAGTAAATAGTTAATAACTATTTACTAACTAGTCTACCTAGTTAAAATAAATACAAATTGGGGCGGAGCCAACTGTGGAGCCAAACAGACGCAGCTCTTGAGAGCTCCTGCTATAATATCATAACAAAGCGTCCCAAATGACCTTAAATTTAGCATTTTGGATAGCAACTTGGATGTAAGCTTTATTAAACACTCTTTGAGCATCACCAAGAGGCATCTCTACAATAAGTGGGGGAGTGGAGTCGAGTTGTTATACCGACAACTGGACAACATGCGAATCACCCCTTACCTCTCTACATTATATTGAGAGAGTGAGTACACTACAGAGTACTGTGGACCGACTGGCCAAGCTGTCCATGAACCAGCTTTTGGTGGCGTTCACTGAGAGCAGCTTATAAAGCAGTGCAAAGCCGCCATTGAAGCAGTGACGTCATAGACTTTACGATCAGAGCAGGTGGACAGGTTATGAAGCAACAATCTTTAGACCGCTGCTTCATAACTGGTGTTTCTGGCGAGCCTGCATGTTCAGCCTTAGGCTGAACTTCAAATGAATAGTAGATTTTTTTTCTGATAAATTTCAAAGTTATGTCTATTTCCACTCCCACAGCCAATCACAAATGCATATACATATATTTTGTGAATTCTTGCAAAAACTCAAAAAGTGTAAATATAAAAAAGACTGTACATGTTTTAATGGAAGGAAATGGGAAAGTTGTTTAAAATTGCATGCTGTGTCTGAATCATTTTGACCTGAGTGTCCCTTTAAAGGGATAGAAAGGTCAAAATTTGCCATATGCTTCCATTAGCAAAAATGCTTCAAGTAATAGTAAATCTGCAGTATACGCACATATCCTGTAAAGGCCTGTGCACTAGTATTCAGACACTACACCTTCTCAGAGAGTTGACAGTGGTGTGTATTGCTTCTGAAGATGTAATTTTTGTCCTGCAAGCCACTGCTGACTCTCTGAGAAGATGTTTTATCTGAATACTGGTGCATGGGCCCTCACAGGATATGTGCGTATGCTGCAGAAAACAGTAATAACTTTTACCATAAGCATTTTTGCTAAGGAAAATATATTGCAAAAATGCTTATGTTTCAAATTGAAGTGCACCCATGCACATTTCATTTTTGACCTTTCTATTCCTTTAAACTTAATTGTTTTGGAGTAGTGTAGGGAGGGCTAATGTTTGTGTTTGTTTTTGCGTGTGACTGGTAGTATACGATCCCAGCTTCCCCTATTTCCTATCCTTTCTTATCCTTAAAGGGACACTGAAACCAATTTTTTTCTATCGTGATTCAGATAGAGCATGCAATTTTAAGCAACTTTCTAATTAACTCTTATTATCAAATTCTTTTCATTCTCTTGGTATCTTTATTTGAAATGCAAGAATGTAAGTTTAGATGCCGGCCTATTTTTGGTGAACACACTGTGTTGTTCTTGCTGATTGGTGGGTAAATTCACCTACCAATAAACAAGTGCTTTCCATGGTCTGAACCAAAAAAATAGCTTAGATGCCTTCTTTTTCAAATAAAGAAAGCAAGAGAACGAAGAAAATTTGATAATAGGAGTAAATTAGAAAGTTGTTTAAAATTGCATGCTCTATCTGAATCACAAAAGAATTTTTTTTTGGGTTCAGTGCCCCTTTAACATTTTCTTACCCTAATCCAAAGCCCCTAACTCTTATTAAAAAAAAACATGTTACATTTTACTCAATATAGTTAAAAAGTAAAACACCAAGCAGTTCACTTCACTACATACAATGACATATATATATATATATATATATATATTTTTTTTTATATATATATATATATAAAAAAAATATATATATATATAGATATATATATATATATATGTGTGTGTGTGTGTGTGTGTGTGTGTATTAATATATATACACACACCCATCTCACTGGTTGCTGCCATCTTAAGTACTGGCAGCTGTTTGCCAGTATCCAGTTTTTAGTATTTTTTAAATTTTTCTTTAAAAAAATTCTGTAGTGTAGTGACCCCTCTAACCCTCCCCTCCCAACTGATTGGTCACAGGAAGCCCTTCCTTTACCCCTTTCAGTGGTGTAGGGAAGTGATCCCTTACCTCTCCTTTACTAAATCTTTTTTCCCATTAGTGGGGAACCCCCTCTTCCTCTCCTCCCTCCCACCTCCTGTGGCAGAAGTGTTTGCAACATTGTTTATAGCAATGTTATACACATATACAAACACTGATGTCATAGGCTGCTGAAGACTTGTGCATATTACTGAGCTCCTATCAGCCTACCTAGCTTTACTCTTCAACAAAGAATATTAAGAGAACAAAGCTAATTTGATCGAAGTAAAATGGAAAGTCGTTTTAAATCACATGCTCTGAATCATGACATTTATTTTTTTTACTTTACTGTCCCTTTAAGTTTCCTGGCACCTAGTGTAGAATTTGTATTACTTACTAGGTGGTATGCATAGCAATGATCTTGTGAAGTCAAACCTGCATCTTTGACCCCTGTGTAAAGAAACAGCTTCTCATATATTTACTTCATTCAGTTTAAAGTACTAGTCAGCTGATATTTTGAACTTAAATCTACTTTCAATGACATACTGTACCTTATGGAATAGCTTCTGGATGTTGAGAAAATATACTGTTAAGAAAAGCACAGTTTTTTTGTGTATTCCTATAAGGCTTGAGTGTGGATGTGCGTAATGACAAGTATAGTTAAGAAGTTTAACCCCTCCCTGACGCTACTTATTTGTTACATCAGAAGAAAGTTTCAATTTAAACAAATAAGTAAAAAATTGAAATCACAGAAATGTACATGCAATCATGTGATTTCAATGTTTGGTCAGGGGGGAGTGCCTATGACACTAGGCACGCCCTCCAGCCCACAATCCCATTTAGGAAGCTGTTATGCCATGCCATCCTAACAGCGCTAAAGCCCAGCATGGAACATCCTAACGGCAGGAAGGGGTTAAACTTCGTAGTTAGGTCAATTGTTTATCTTTTGTTTTAAGGGAAGAAACATTACACTCAGTGTGCTAATATACTAACTCTCTTTTATTATTTATTCTTTTGTTACCATCATTGTGTAATACATGACCATAATACAATTGTTGTGCAACCAACTGTTTCTTTTTGACAGCTTTTAGTTGTTAGGTCAGTTTAGTAATCATAGATTATAAATATATTTTCAGAAAAACTTTTTTGTGTTCCATATTTCACTAAATAGCTAACGGCTAGATTACGAGTTAGGCGTTAGCTTTAAAAAGCAGCGTTAAGGGGTCCTAACTCTGCTTTTTAACGCCCGCTGGTATTACAAGTCTTGCAGGTACAGGTGTACTGCTCACTTTTTTTCCGCGACTTTTCCATACCGCAAATCCCCTTACGTCAATTGCGTATCCTATCTTTTTAATGGGATTTGCCTAACGCTGGTATTACAAGTCTTGGAAGAAGTGAGCGGTAGAGCCTCTACCTCTAAGACTCCTACCGCATATGAAAGTCAGTAGTTAAGAGTTTTATGGGCTAATGGCGGAACATAAAACTCTTAACTAAAGTGCTACAAAGTACACTAACACCCATAAACTACCTATTAACCCCTAAACCGAGGCCCCCCCCCACATCGCAAACACTAAAAAAAAAAAAATTAACCCCAAATCTGCCGACCGGACATCGCCGCCACCTACATTATACCTATGAACCCCTAATCTGCTGCCCCTAACATCGCCGACACCT
Organism: Bombina bombina; assembly: GCF_027579735.1. Lineage (NCBI taxonomy): Eukaryota > Metazoa > Chordata > Amphibia > Anura > Bombinatoridae > Bombina > Bombina bombina. The sequence continues at coordinate 599,670,865 of NC_069502.1, forward strand.
ACATTATATTTATTAACCCCTAATCTGCCCCCCAAAATGTCGTCGCCACCTACCTACACTTATTAACCCCTAATCTTCTGACCGGACATCGCCGCCACTATCATAAATGTATTAACCCCTAAACCGCCACACTCCCGCCTCGCAAACACTATAATAAATTTTATTAACCACTAATCTGCCGTCCCTAATGTAAGGAAAGTGGGTGCAGTAATTGCTCATATGACACTTGCTTAAACTTGTGTTGCCTTTAAGAGAGTGTGAGCATAAGACACTTGCACTAACTGGTGTGACTTTGCCTTTAAGAGAGTGTGCCTTTAACAGAGTAAAAGACATTAATTAACTTCAAGTAGATGACACTGAATTTTGCTAAGTCATGCTACAAGCGGTAAACAACCGATGGATGCTGATGATAAGAAGTCAAAACCCAGACAGAACAAGGGTGTAACCTTGGCAGGGGTCACTTACTGACATTAAGGAACACATTGGTATAGGGGCTAATGCCATGGTAATATTGTTAATTATTATTAAGTGCAATAGGCTAAGTAATATTAATTGCAATAGGCTAAGTAATAAAGCCATTATTGATGTTTAGCTATTAATTATATCTATGGAAAGATTGTTAAAACTATTATTGATGTATTTGACAAAAGTAACTGCATAAGACCACATAATTAATGTTAGGCAGAAAAACATGTTTGTTTGAAACTAAAGATGACGGCATTGCAGTTTAGCAATACATCAGAGATAGTACCTGGGTATGCCCTGATAAGCTTGGTTGAGGCTAAAGACAGACTGGCCAGATGTCTTGGGCCAGGGCCAACCTCAGAGGGTGCGGTCTCAGGATCTGTGGAGTTGCGCCAAAACTGTTACGCAAGTGAACAGTATAAAGAGGGGTACATCTAGGCAATCTGATCATTGTCTGATTGTATTGATTGTCATGTCTGATGTCTGATGTCTGAGTCAGTCTGAGAGTCTGAGTATTTGTGGTGTGTGTATTTGAGTGTATTTTTTGGGACCCATGGATGGATGCATCCTCGGTGTTGTTTTTTCCCGCTGATCGCCTGCTTTTCTCCTGGTCCAAAGATTGCCCAGATGTCCCCTCCCATTGCGCCCCAGAAGCGGCAGGATAGGATGATGCAAACAGAGATCACGGTGATGTATTAATTTGTTTGTTTAAAACTAGCTAGACTTGTTTTAGTGGTAATACAACATAAGATTGTTATCAGTCGTTGCGCAGGCAACTAAATGTAACTGAAAACTGTATAGATAGTTGTATCTAGAATTGTTTATATAAGCATTGCAATTGCATAGAGTGTTATAAGTATGAATAGTGGTTTGTGGTATTTTGTTTCCATGATTATGTTGCAGAATAAACCATCATTGTTATTATAAGATTGTGAAAACCTGTGTAATGTGTCAGTCATTTCCTTGCTGAAAAGTGAAATATATGATAACATCATATCCTGACAAAAAGAATCACATAACATTATTGGCGTAGTCGGTCGGCAGGATACATAATTGTTTATCACTTGAGCAAAGAAACTGACAGTTTTCTTACTGAATGTGCAGAGCTGATAGACGCAGCTCCGATCGAAAGTGAAACCCCTTTGTAAGATTAAAAAAAAAATAAGCCAGAAAAATATATAGCTGTATCTTGCACGGTCAGGAGTATAAATATATATGTTTCTGGATTAGTTAGAATTGAATTGTTAATTCCTCAAATGAGCCATGAAAGCTGTGTAAATAAACAGATATTTCATGGACATAGTCACAATTGTCACCTTGGAATGAAATTAATTGATATTGCACAGGTATATACATATTAACGTATATTGTTACTGTTACTGTGAATTTATTGATTGATGTCAGCAATAATTGAAGGTATTATGAAAATGTTTAGGAAGAAAGCACAAACGGTTACCCCTTCACGGCCTCAAAATATTGTGGCTTGGGAGGGGACCCCATATCAGGAATTAGCAGGGGAAGTCTTGTCTGGGACTGACCTCCCAGATAAGGCTGAATTTTTTGACAAAATAGAACCTTGTGAAGTGTTGAATAAATTACAGAATGTAAAAGTTAAGACAAATTCAGACACAGTAAGGTTACATAAGAAATTATGGGTGTTATTACAGGCATACAGAAAGACACACGAGCAGTTAGAGGAAGCTGTAGAGCAGACAGTGTGCCTGCAGAGTCAGAATAAATTGTTATTAAAAAAGAGCCAGTGTTATGAAGATGTAGCTCAACAGGCTGTGGTTAAGGTAGCCAGGGCCAAAGTAAAGCGGAAGGGTGGTAGGTTGAGCAAAAGTAAGTTACAATCAGTATTACAAAGCGGTGCTAATTGGGACCCTGAGAGGTGGGACGGTAATATTTGGGATAGTAGTGATCCGGGAGAGGAGTGGGATGATAGGGACCCTCACAGGGTGACAGCTCACCCTGATACACGGCGTAAGGTCTATCATGGGCCTGAGGGTGCAGAAAGAGTAGACACAGTAGAGGATTACACGCAGCAAGAGGTATTAGACATAATATGGCAGTATCAACAGAAACCGGGAGAGGACCTCCTAACTTGGCTCGTGCGGATGTACGATCAAGGAGGTCATAACGTGACATTAGATAGTCAGGATGCCATGAAATTCATACAGATCACTAGCGATCATGCCATACAACAGGTCCTGCGAATTGGACCTGGCCTGGCCGCTGATGGTATGTTGACGCAGGCATCATTGTTGGTTCAGTGTGCATACGGTGCCAGGGACAAATATCCCACAGAAGGGGATTGGCCCACTGAGGATAGGACATGGCATTCCATTAAGGAGGCCATCCAATTATTAAAGGAATTGGCTATGAAGCATGCGATATATAATGGACACCTGTATGCCCCATATCGCGAGCTACTAACCAATGCCATGAGAAACTATTTGATACGTGGGGCTCCCCGAGCATACAAGTCGGTAATCATGACGTTACTGATAAATCAGACAGGGAATCCCATTTATGAGGTAATGGATGCAATAAGACAAATAGGGGAGCTAGGGGAATGGGATGCCCCAGTAAAGCCTGATAAAGGCAGCGGGCCGCCCCCTCCTAGAGCCAATGCTCCTCCCTGACTGTCAAGGAAAGAGATGTTCACAGAACTCCTCAAAGCAGGGGTAAAGAAGGAACAAATCGATGGGATAGAAACTAAGGAAATGTGGAAGTTATATCAGCAGCATGTGGGCAAAAGGATAAATGTGCAAAAGGGAAAGTCCGGTAACCTCATAACAGGTACCGCAGTCGCACCTTCTGCCCCCACGCTAGATGATATACAAAGGGCTACCACAGGGGAAAGCAAAGAGACCAGGGAGATACTGCAGCTGATATGTGATCAGTTGGAAAGTATAAAAAAGGATAGTAAAGAAGCAGCAAATAAGACCCGGTTATATCCTAGATTGCCTTTGCCTCTGGGATATGGTTACCAGGGAGGGATGAGAGAGAATCAGGTCCCCATGGCCCCGGCTAACACCCCAGAGGCCCCAGGACCTGAGTTGGATGTGTTATCTGTGGGTGATCTGGAAGAATTCTTCCAGAACCCATAGGAATCAGGTCAAACTCCCAGTATCAGGGCCGCCTATTTTGATCATCGCCCCCATGTGGAACTAGAGATCCACTGGAGCAAAAATAATGTACAATGTGGGCGGGCTTTGATTGATACGGGAGCGGAGGCCACACTGATACAGGGAAATCCGCGGGCATTCAAGGGGGAAAAGACAATAATTACCGGGCTGGGAGGGAAAACTATAGAGGCAACAAAAGCATGGGTAGATTTAAAGATAGGGCATCTTCCTAAACGGCGATGTTCTGTTTTAATCGTACCCATCCCAGAGTACATAATTGGCATTGATGTGCTAAAGGGAGAAACATTGCGGTTAGAGGATGGAATGTACAGCTTTGGGGTAAGGCCTTATGTGTCCATCAAAACCGTTACTGTAGGAAAATTGTTGATGCCCCCCATACAGGTCCCAGTGGCCTTGAAGAGGGTATACATTCGACAATACCGAATACCGGAAGGGCATAAAGAGATAGGTGACACTATCAAAGATCTAATAGCTGCAGGGGTGGTGAGACCTATCACCACATCTTGGAATAATCCCGTTTGGCAGGTCAAGAAAAGTGATGGGACCTGGCGTATGACTGTGGATTATAGGGAGTTAAATAGTAATACTCCCCCATTAACTGCAGCAGTACCAGATATGGTTACGCTGATAGAAAATATACAGCGTCACCCTGGAAATATGTATGCGGTCACTGACCTGGCAAATGCCTTCTATACAATACCTATAGAGGAGCAGTGCCAAGAGCAATTCGCATACACCTGGCAGGGACGGCAATTCACGTTCACGTGCCTCCCAATGGGCTATGTCCATAGCCCCACGATCTGCCACAGGATTGTGGCAGAACACATGGAGGAAGTTACTCTGCCCCCCAACGTGCAGGTCACACATTATATAGATATAATGATACAGGGACCTGATGAGCAAGTAGTGCAACAAGTGTTAGAACAGGTGATAACCCACTTAAAGAAGAAGGGGTGGGAAATCAACCCTGACAAAATACAAGGGCCAGGAACCTCAGTACGATTCCTGGGTATACAGTGGACAAATGGCCGTAGGGAGATAACCCCTAAAGCCAAGCAGAAAATAGTGGAATTCACATCCCCTAAAACCAAAAAGGAAGCCCAGCGCTTCATTGGGTTATTTGGCTTTTGGCGGCAGCATATACCCCACCTGAGCCAAATACTAGCCCCCATCTACAAGGTTACCAGGAAAAAGTATAGCTTTGAGTGGGGGTCTAAGGAGGAGTTGGCTTTTGAAACTGCAAAACAGGCCATCCAAATGGCGATGGATCTGTGGCCAGTAAAGGAAGGGCCAATAGATTTAAATGTGTCTGTCCACAAGGAACATGCTAATTGGAGCCTTTGGCAGAAACAAGGGAGAGGGAAAGTCCCCCTTGGTTTCCGGACTAGGAAATTGCCTGAGGCAGGTGACCGATACACGCCCTTTGAGCGCCAGTTATGTGCTTGCTACTGGGCTTTAGTAGAAACAGAGGAGCTAACGTTAGGGCATGATGTATTCTTGAGGCCTGAGATTCCCATAATGAACTGGGTAATGGGCAGTCCTAAGACCCATAAGATTGGACATGCTCAGGAATCAAGCATCATAAAATGGAAATGGTACATACAGAACAGGGCAAAGACAGGTCCCAAAGGGGTTGCCGCACTGCATGAAAAGGTTGCTGAGCAACCCCTCCAGGGGACAGCCCCCATTCAGGAGACACCAACAGAGGAGTCTCTAGTAAAATGGGGTGTGCCATATGATCAACTGTCAGAAGAACAGCAAGCCCATGCTTGGTTCACTGACGGATCAGCAAAATATGTGGGTTCACAGAGGAGTTGGAAAGCAGTAGCCTACAATCCTGTGACCAGACAGATGCTGGTGTCTACAGGGAAAAATGAAAGTAGCCAATATGCCGAGTTAGTTGCTGTCCATCAGGCTATAGCCTGTGAACAGGGCGAATGCCACGTATACACCAACTCATGGTCAGTGGCAAATGGGCTAGCCACCTGGCTCCCCACCTGGGAACGGAAAGACTACCAGATATACTCAAAGGAGGTGTGGGGGAAGCAGATATGGCAGGAACTCAGCAGATTGGTTAGGGAAAAGACAGTGACTATTTACCATGTAGATGCCCATACAAATCAGGATTCATTAGAACGGCTGTTCAATTCTATTGCAGATGAGGCAGCCAAAGTCTCCACTGTGGAAAGTGAGGATGTGGATGAGGAGGCTGACAATAAGGGTGTGGCCCAGTGGGCCCACCAAAAAAGTGGACACCTTGGAGAGAGAGCGACTCATAGGTGGGCATTGCAAAGGGGTATCAAGCTATCTATGAAAGTAATAAAAACAGAGATAGCAAATTGTCCTGTATGTCAGCATGTCAGGAAGCGACAGATTCCTGGCATGGTGCAAGGGCATATCAAAAGAGGCAAGCTGCCGGGCCAGATCTGATTTCATAGGACCTCTTCCCTCCAGCAAAGGCTGCCAGTATGTGTGCACGGCTGTGGACACGTACTCAGGCTACCTCATAGCCCACCCATGTAAGCAAGCAATTCAGATAAACACCATTAAGACCCTAGAGTTAATCACAAAATTCTATGGCACTCCATTGCAGATACAGAGTGATAATGGTACTCATTTTACAGGACACATGGTACAGGGATATAGTGCAGAAAGGTACATACAATGGATATACCATATACCCTATTATCCCCAAGCAGCAGGATTAATTGAGCGAATGAATGGTTTGCTAAAGCAGCAGTTAAAGAAGCTAGGGGATGGTACCTTGCAGAAGTGGAGGGACCATCTTGAGGAAGCAATTAATGTTTTAAATAACCGTCCTATTACAGATAGTGAGACCCCACTGTCTAGGATGATAAGCAGACAGGAGTACACCGAGTGTCGAGATCAACATGCTGTGGTAACGTGTTGGGAAACTAGCCCTGGGGGTTTAGCGCCAGATAAATTGCTCCCTCCTAGTGGCGGGATATACTTGACCATCCAGGACCAGGTAACAATATCCCCTGAGAGCTCCCAAACCATATCAACAGGGATAGGGGTCCAAATACCTGACAAGCATGTGGGTTTCATAGTTCCAATGCCCTCTCTCATAGTCAGAGGTATTAGCATAGTGGAGAAAACACTAGACCCTGGAAGGACTGAGGAAGTGAAGCTCACCCTCCTCAATAGAGGAAAGGAACAGGGAGACATGTCAGCATTAGAAGTAGTGGCAAAGCTTATAGTTACTCCTACCTGCAACAGTGAGATAGCGGAACAGGAAACTGCAGAAACTAGGGGAAGGGTGGTCATAGGGGCTAAGGTCTGGTTGAAACAAGAAAAGGGCCCCCCCGTGCCTGCAGAGGTGATAGCTAAGGGAGATGACAATGTGGTAATTGTGGTAAAGCAAGGGAGCAATGATTGGCTGCATGTGCCTGCGGGCAAGTGCTATTTACGGAATTAATTTGAAGTATGTTTCCTTCCTAGATTCTTGTTGGCATGGCTGTTATTGTAACCGGTGCTCTGTTGGGACTCCTTTTGGCCGCATGCGTAAGCCAAGCACTGATGAGCCAGAGGATGAAACGTGAGGTGTCCGGTGCCAGCTATCACACCTTCTATGAGGGAAGCATGACCGTTCCGTATTGCACAACATGGGCATCCTGCTCCATCCCATTTACCTTTGATGACGACGTAACCTGTTTGACCAAAAATAAATATGGAAGTTGGATGTTCCTTACCAAGCGGGAAAGGGTGGTATTTGAACTATCAGAAGAAGAGACAATTACCTGTGACATCCCTTCCTTCACTGTACATTGTGTAACTAAAGATTTTTGTTCTGCTGCAGTGACCAGGGAAGACTGTAAGGAGTCTAAGGAGGATGAGAGCTGGACAATTGTTTTACCGGGTGAGAACTTAATATTTGAATTGCAAGAAGGGGTTGGGTTGATTTGTGAAAATCCCAGTATGCCTTCCACTTCCCCAAAACTAACAGTGGGGATTCAGGAACGCATTTTAGGTTGTAAAACATCCATTGATACACAGGTTCGTGCTGTAATGTTAAACATATCATACACTGATGGGGAACCAGAGGGACTGACATATGTGTGTAAATATACAGGAAAAGAGTCATCTGAACCTCTTTTAATGTATATCAGGAGACCTGTAATGGATGGGAAATTATTAAACAACCGACACAAGGGAAAGAGGGACCATGCACGGCGCCATCTAGGCTCCCTGCATGCCTCCTCATGGGAACTTGATAATACCTTTGTAAAAACTGCCAAAGATGTGTTTAATGTGACAAATTTTCAGGGACCATGTTGGGTGTGTGGGTTTGTGCCTCACGGGCAGACTAGGGGTTACCCTTATCTAGGTGTACCTTTAACCATGAGTATGCTTGCCGATATGATTGGGAATAAGACTGTGTGGAATTTTACAGGTCTTAACACACCAGGTAGGGATGACTTGCTGGATAAGTTGCATCTAGCTAACAATGTGACTACAGGTGCTATTATGTTTCAAAATCTATATGGGGAGATATATAGTACTAATAACCTAACCCAGCTACCTGACATGATAATGTTAATGTATAACATAGGACGGCTAGTTAAAAATAGGACAGGGGTATTCAACATTAAACTGAAATTCTATGACTTCTCATATTTGACATATGCCCATGAGAAATGGAAGACTAAGTTTGGTGAGCCCAGAGACCTTATTAAAGACTGGTACCAACTCAATAGGGAAACACTAGCAGGTAACACACGAACTAAGGATGGGAGGAAGCGACTGAATAGGATATGTCCTCCTTTTGTTAAACTGCCAGTGGGATATTATTGGTTGTGTGGGAGGTGGGCAGTAAAAGTAATACCTTGCACCCATTATGGCCCATGCTTTTTAGGATATATATTCCCTGCTTTTAACATAACCACCACGCTTCCACCACCTATATTGCATAGAACACGAAGATACCTTGACCTGGACAAAATACACAATGGAGTTAAAATTAGTGAAGGTATGCGCCTGCTTGCAACATTTGTCCCTCATTATGGGGCTGCTACAGCCCTCACTAGATTAAATACGCTAGCTGATTTAGTGGATGAAGCTTTTAATGTAACTAGAGATGCAATAGAGCTCTTAGCATTAGAACAGGAACAAATTAGGATGGTGGCATTGCAGAATAGAATGGCTCTAGACTATCTCCTAGCTGCAGAAGGAGGAGTTTGCCAACGAATCCACCAGCAATGCTGTGTGTACATAGAAGACAATACAGGTAAAATCAAACATGACCTACACAGACTAGAAGAAGTGCAAAAGCACATACGTGAGGTACATGATGATTCATTTAGCAAATGGCTTAAAGACTTTGACTGGACTTTTGGACTGGGGGGATGGCTTGGAAGCTTAGGCAAAACTATAGTTAAATGGCTATTAATAAGTCTGGCTTGCTTGTGTGGGAAGTTCATTATAGTAAAAATGTTTGGATGTTTCTGTAATACATTAGGTAGGATGTGTTTTAAACCAAAAGACAATATTACTTGAGTGTTTTAATTATTAAGGTATGTGTTTAGAAACAAGCAAGGTGTCACATGACCAAGGGGTGGAATGTAAGGAAAGTGGGTGCAGTAATTGCTCATATGACACTTGCTTAAACTTGTGTTGCCTTTAAGAGAGTGTGAGCATAAGACACTTGCACTAACTGGTGTGACTTTGCCTTTAAGAGAGTGTGCCTTTAACAGAGTAAAAGACATTAATTAACTTCAAGTAGATGACACTGAATTTTGCTAAGTCATGCTACAAGTGGTAAACAACCCATGGATGCTGATGATAAGAAGTCAAAACCCAGACAGAACAAGGGTATAACCTTGGCAGGGGTCACTTACTGACATTAAGGAACACATTGGTATAGGGGCTAATGCCATGGTAATATTGTTAATTATTATTAAGTGCAATAGGCTAAGTAATATTAATTGCAATAGGCTAAGTAATAAAGCCATTATTGATGTTTAGCTATTAATTATATCTATGGAAAGATTGTTAAAACTATTATTGATGTATTTGACAAAAGTAACTGCATAAGACCACATAATTAATGTTAGGCAGAAAAACATGTTTGTTTGAAACTAAAGATGACGGCATTGCAGTTTAGGAATACGTCAGAGATAGTACCTGGGTATGCCCTGATAAGCTTGGTTGAGGCTAAAGACAGACTGGCCAGATGTCTTGGGCCAGGGCCAACCTCAGAGGGTGCGGTCTCAGGATCTGTGGAGTTGCGCCAAACCTGTTACACAAGTGAACAGTATAAAGAGGGGTACATCTAGGCAATCTGATCATTGTCTGATTGTATTGATTGTCATGTCTGATGTCTGATGTCTGAGTCAGTCTGAGAGTCTGAGTATTTGTGGTGTGTGTATTTGAGTGTATTTTTTGGGACCCATGGATGGATGCATCCTCGGTGTTGTTTTTTCCCGCTGATCGCCTGCTTTTCTCCTGGTCCAAAGATTGCCCAGATGTCCCCTCCCATTGCGCCCCAGAAGCGGCAGGATAGGATGATGCAAACAGAGATCACGGTGATGTATTAATTTGTTTGTTTAAAACTAGCTAGACTTGTTTTAGTGGTAATACAACATAAGATTGTTATCAGTCGTTGCGCAGGCAACTAAATGTAACTGAAAACTGTATAGATAGTTGTATCTAGAATTGTTTATATAAGCATTGCAATTGCATAGAGTGTTATAAGTATGAATAGTGGTTTGTGGTATTTTGTTTCCATGATTATGTTGCAGAATAAACCATCATTGTTATTATAAGATTGTGAAAACCTGTGTAATGTGTCAGTCATTTCCTTGCTGAAAAGTGATATATATGATAACATCATATCCTGACAAAAAGAATCACATAACACCTAATATCGCCGCCAACTACCTACAATTATTAACCCTTAATCTCCTGCCCCCAACGTCGCTGCTACTATAATAAAGTTATTAACCCCTAAACCTAAAAAGTCTAACCCTAACCCTAACACCCCCTAAGTTAAATGTAATTTAAATAAATCTAAATAAAATTACTATAATTAAATAAATTAATCCTATTTAAAATGAAATACTTACCTATAAAATAAACCCTAATATAGCTACAATATAACTAATAGTTACATTGTATCTAGCTTAGGGTTTATTTTTATTTTACAGGCAACTTTGTATTTATTTTAACTAGGTGCAATAGTTATTAAATAGTTATTAACTATTTAATAACTACCTAGCTAAAATAAATACAAATATACCTGTAAAATAAACCCTAACCTAAGTTACAATTACACCTAACACTACTCTATAAATAAATTAATTACCTAAATCAAATTAAACTAATTACGATTTATTAATTAAATAAACTAAATTACGAAAAAAAACCACTAAATTACAGAAAACAAAGAAGAAATTACAATTTATTTAAACTAATTACTCCTAATTAGTGATGTCGCGAACAGTTCGCCGGAGAACAGTTCCCGGCGAACATAGCTTGTTCGCGTTCGCAGAGGTGGGCGAACATATGCGATGCTCGATCCGCCCCCTATTCGTCATCATTGCCTAAACTTTGACCCTGTATCTCACAGTCAGCAGGCACATTCCAGCCAATCAGCAGCAGACCCTCCCTCCCAGACCCTTACACCTCATGGACAGCAGCCATTTTAGATTCATTCGGAAGCTGCATTGCTAGTGAGTGGAGGGACAGTGTAGCTGCTGCTAATTTAATAGGGAAATCGATAGCTAGGCTAGTGTATTCAGTGTCCACTACAGTCCTGAAGGACTCATCTGATCTCTGCTGTAAGGACAGCACCCCAAAAAGCCCTTTTTAGGGCTACATCAGTCAATTTTTTTTCTTTTTTTCTTTGTAATCTAATAGCAGTTGCCTGCCTGCCACTGCCAGCCTGTGTGTCAGGCTTACAGCATATACTGTGCCTACTTGCTCAGTACCACCACTCATGTCTGGCTGGTGTAACAGTAGTGTAAATTTTTAAAAAAACCTTTTACATCAGTCTGCTAGTGTAATCTAATAGCAGTTGCCTGCCTGCCAATGCCAGCCTGTGTGTCAGGCTCACAGCATATACTGTGCCTACTTGCTCAGTGCCACCACCAGTCATATCTGGTGTAACATTAGTGTAAATTAAAAAAAAAAAAAACTTTTACATCAGTCTGCTAGTGTAATCTAATTTCAGTTGCCAGGCTAGCCTGCCACTGCCAGCCTGTGTATCAGGCTCACAGCATATACTGTGCCTACTTGCCCAGTGCCACCACTCATATCTGGTGTAACAATAGTGTAAATTTTTTTAAAAAAAACATTTACGTCAGTCTGCTAGTGTAATCTAATTTCAGTTGCCAGGCCAGCCTGCCACTGCCAGCCTGTGTGTCAGGCTCACAGCATATACTGTGCCTACTTGCTCAGTGCCACCACTCATATCTGGTGTAACATTAGTGTAAATTTAAAAAAAAAACTTTTACATCAGTCTGCTAGTGTAATCTAATTTCAGTTGCCAGGCCAGCCTGCCACTGCCAGCCTGTGTGTCAGACTCACAGCATATACTGTGCCTTCTTTCTCAGTGCCACCACCAGTCATATCTGGTGTAACAGTAGTGTATATTTAAAAAAAAAAAAACTTTTACATCAGTCTGCTAGTGTAATCTAATTGCAGTTGCCAGGCCAGCCTGCCACTGCCAGCGTGTGTGTCAGACTCACAGCGTATACTGTGCCCACTTGCCCAGTGCCACCACTCATATTATCTTGTTTAATAGTAGTGTAAGTGTACATTTAAAAATAAACAAACTATTTTGACTGTGAAACATCAGTCTGCTTTTTTTGTGTCAGGCTCACAGCGTATACTGTGCCTACTGGTCCAGTGCCACCACTCATATTATCTTGTTTAATAGTAGTGTAAGTATACATTTTAAAAATAAAAAAACTATTTTGACTCTGAAACATCAGTCTGCTTTTTTGTGTCAGGCTCAAAGCGTATACTGTGACCATTTGCCCAGTGCCACCACTCATATTATCTTGTTTAATAGTAGTGTAAGTGTACATTTAAAAATAAAAAAACTATTTTGACTGTGACACATCAGTCTCCTTTTTTTGTGTCAGGCTCACAGCGTATACTGTGCCCACTGGTCCAGTGCCACCACTCATATTATCTTGTTTAATAGTAGTGTAAGTGTACATTTTAAAACTAAAATAACTATTTTGACTCTGAAACATCAGTCTGCTTTTTTGTGTCAGGCTCACAGCGTATACTGTGCCCACTTGTCCAATGCCAACACTCACATTATCTTCTTTAATAGTAGTGTAAGTGTACATTTTAAAAATAAAAAAACTATTTTGACTGTGAAACATAAGTCTGCTATTTTGTGTCAGGCTCACAGCGTATACTGTGCACACTTGTCCAGTGCCACCACTCACATTATCTTGTTTAATAGTAGTGTAAGTGTATATTTTAAAAATAAAAAAAATATTTTGACTGTGAAACATAAGTCTGCTTTTTTGTGTCAGGCTCACAGCGTATACTGTGCCCACTTGTCCAGTGCCACCACTCATATTATCTTGTTTAATAGTAGTGTAAGTGTACATTTTAAAAATAAAAAAACTATTTTGACTCTGAAACATCAGTCTGCTTTTTTGTGTCAGGCTCACAGCATATACTGTGCCCACTTGACCAGTGCCACCACTCATATCTTGTTTAATGGTAGTGTCAGTGTACATTTAAAAAAAATAAAAAAAATTTGACTGTGAAACATCAGTCTGTTTTTTTGTGTCAGGCTCACAGCGTATACTGTGCCCACTCACAGTAGCTTGCACGCATAGTAGCACTAATTAAAAAAAATGACAGGCAGAGGCCCACAGGGGCTGTCGTGGTCGTGGTGCTGTGATTCCCTTTGGCCATAGAATAATGCCCAGTGTTAGGCCACGCACCATCTTCCTCCTCTAGCTTAGCTTCGGCCACCTCTCAACTTGCCACTCGCCCGCCTGCCGCCACCACCGACACTAGCACCACAGCCACCTCACTTGATCTGTCAGAGGAGTTATGTACACCTCAGTGTGAAGAAATGAGTGATGCGCAACCATCATTGACAGAGGATGTAGATAACTGTGATATGTCTCAGTCAGGCAGCATTACAGACATGGATGATGCACGGTGTGATGATGATGATGATGTTGTACCCGCTGTTGCTTCTGTTGTTGAGTTGTCAGATACAAGTGAAGGGGTTGATGATGACGATGCGTCCGTGGATTTCACGGGGGCGCCTGGTAGAAGAGAAGAAGAACAGGTGGAAAGTTCAGATGGGGAGACAGAGAGGAGCAGGAGGAGGAGACGAGTTGGAAGCAGGGGGAGGTCTTAAAAGGAGCTAGTGGCACAGTCAGACAGCATGCATCGGCACCCGGGGTCAGCCAGACAGTACGCCAATCAATGCATGCTGTTGCCACCACCAGAATGCCATCATCGCAAAGCTCAGCAGTGTGGCATTTTTTTTATGTGTCTGCCTCTGACAACAACAATGCTATTTGCAACCTGTGCCAAAAGAAACTGAGTTGTGGGACGTCCAACACCCACCTAGGTACAACTACTTTGCCAAGGCACATGATCTCACATCACAAACGCCTATGGGATGAACACATGAGGACAAGCAGCACACAAACTCAAAGACACCATCCTCCTCCTGGTCCAGCATCTTCAGCCACGTCAACCACTGCTGTGCTCCTTGCCCCCTCTCAACCATCCGCCAATCCGTCTCTCTTCCGGAGCAGTTCCTGCTCATCTGCCCACAGTCAAGTGTCTGTCAAGGACATGTTTGAGCGTAAGAAGCCAATGTCACCAAGTCACCCCCTTGCCTGGCGTCTGACTGCTGGCTTGTCTGAACTGTTAGCCCGCCAGCTTTTACCATACAAGCTGGTGGAGTTTGAGGCATTAAAAAAATTTGTAGCTATTGTGACACCGCAGTGGAAGGTACCCGGGCAAAATTTCTTTGCACAAAAGGCAATTCCCAACCTGTACTCGATTGTGCGAAAGGAAGTAATGGCATGTCTGGCACACAGTGTTGGGGCAAGGGTCCATCTGACCACTGATAGCTGGTCTGCAAAGCATGGTCAGGGCAGGTATATCACCTACACTGCGCATTGGGTAAACCTGCTGACGGCTGCCAAGCATGGAATGCCTTGCTATGCAGAGGAGTTGGTGACACCACCACGATTTGCAGGCAGGCCTGCTGCCACCTCCTCTACTCCTCCTACTCCATCCTCTTCCATAACCTCCTCGGCTGGGTCCTCTTCTGCTGCTGCATCTTGCTCCACATCAACGGCACCCCCCCAGCTCCCCAGGTACTATTCCACATCCCGGATATGGCAGTGTCACGCCGTCTTGGGGTTGACTTGCCTGAAAGCAGAGAGTAACACCAGTCCAGCATTCTTGTCTGCCCTGAATGCACAGGTGAATCAGTGGCTGACTCCGCACCAACTGGAGATCAGCAAAGTGGTTTCTGACAATGGAAGTAATTTGGTGGCGGCATTGAAATTGGGCAAGTTGACACATGTGCCGTGCATGGCACATGTGTGTAATCTGATTGTACAACGCTTTGTGCATAAGTACCAAGGCTTACAGGACGTCCTGAAGCAGGCCAGGAAGGTGTGTGGCCATTTCAGGCATTCCTACACGGCCATGGCGCACTTGTCAGATATCCAGCAGCGAAACAACCTGCCAGTGAGGCGCTTGATTTGCGACAGCCCGACATGTTGGAATTCAACACTCCTAATGTTTGACCACCTGCTCCAACAAGAAAAAGCTGTTAACGAGTATTAGTATGACCGGGGTGCTAGGACAGCCTCTGGGGAGCTGGGGATTTTTTTGCCACGTTACTGGACGCTCATGCGCAATGCCTGTAGGCTCATGCGACCTTTTTAGGAGGTGACAAACCTAGTCAGTCGCACCAAAGGCACCATCAGTGACATCATACCATTTGTTTTCTTCCTGGAGCGTGCCCTGCGAAGAGTGCTGGATCAGGCCATAGATGAGCGTGAAGAGGAAGAGTTGTGGTCTCCATCACCACCAGAAACAGCCTTATCAGAATCGCTTGCTGGACCAGCGGCAACACAGGAAGAGGATTGTGAGGAAGAGGAGTCAGAGGAGGAATATGGCTTTGAGGAGGAGGAGGAAGACCAAGCAAAACAGGCATCCCAGGGTGCTCGTTGTTATCACCTATCTGGTACCCATGGTGTTGTATGTGGCTGGGGGGAGGAAGATACCTTCAGTGAGATCAGTGAGGACGAGGAACGGGACATGAGTAGCTCGGCATCCAACCTTGTGCAAATGGGGTCTTTCATGCTGTCATGCCTGTTGAGGGACACTCGTATAAAAAAGCTGAAGGAGAATGAACTGTACTGGGTGTCCACGCTACTAGACCCCCGGTATAAGAATAAAGTGACTGAAATGTTACCGAATTCCCGCAAGACGGAAAGGATGGAGCAGTTCAAAAATAAATTAAAAAGTATGCTTTACACAGTGTATAAGGGTGATGTCACAGCACAACGGGCATCTAACAGGGGAAGAGATGAAAGTAATACTCCGACTCCCACGACCACGCCGGCAAGGACAGGATGCTTACCAGACATGTTGTTGATGGAGGACATGCGGACCTTTTTAACTCCTATGCATCGCCACAGCCCTTCGGGATCCAGCCTCAGAGAATGACTCAACTGACAGGTAGTAGACTACCTTGCGTTAACTGCAGATCTCGACACTCTGAGGAGCGATGAACCCCTTGACTACTAGGTGTGCAGGCTTGACCTGTGGCCTGAGCTATCCCAATTTGCAATCGAACTTCTGGCCTGCCCCGCTTCAAGTTTCCTGTCAGAAAGCACCTTCAGTGTAGCAGAAGGTATTGTCACTGAGAAGAGAAGTCGCCTAGTAGACATGTGCGGTTCGTTTCGGATTAATTCGGAAATTCTGTAAATTCGGTAAATTCGGAGATTCGGATCGATTCGGATTTCCGAATTAAAATACTTCCGAATCTACCGAATGAATCCGAAATAGCTGCCGTATCTCCGAATAAATCCGAATTAGCTCGTTAAGATTCGGCATTTCCCCATAGGAAACAATGGGAGTTTCGGCTGAAAAAAAACTAACACCGCAGCCCCATTGTTTCCTATGGGGAAACACTAAGTCTGCACCTAACACCCTAACATGTACCCCGAGTCTCTAAACACCCCTAATCTAACACTTATTAACCCCTAATCTGCTGCCTCCGCTATCGCTGACACCTGCATTATTTTATTAACCCCTAATCTGCCGACCGAATATCGCCGCCACCTACATTATAGCTATTAACCCCTAATCTGCTGTCCCTAACACCGCCGACCCCTACATTATAGTTATTAACCCCTAATCTGCCCCCCCCAACGTCGCCGCAATCTAACTACAAGTATTAACCCCTAATCTGCCGACCCGATATCGCCGCCGCCTACATTATAGCTATTAACCCCTAACCTGCTGTCCCTAACACTGCCGACCCCTACATTATAGTAATTAACCCCTAATCTGCCCCCCCCAACGTCGCCACAATCTAACTACAAGTATTAACCCCTAATCTGCCGACCCGATATCGCCGCCGCCTACATTATAGCTATTAACCCCTAATCTGCTGTCCCTAACACCGCCGACCCCTACATTATAGTTATTAACCCCTAATCTGCCTCCCCCCAACGTCGCCGCAATCTAACTACAAGTATTAACCCCTAATCTGCCGACCGCAAATCGCCGCCACTATAATAAATGTATTAACCCCTAAACCGCCGCACTCCCGCCTCGCAAACACTATAATACATTTTATTAACCCCTAATCTGCCCTCCCTAACATCGCCGCCACCTACCTACAATTATTAACCCCTAATCTCCCGCCCCCATCGTCGCCGCTACTATAATAAGGTTATTAACCCCTAAACCTAAATCTAACCCTAACCCTAACACCCCCTAACTTAAATATAATTTAAATAAAACGAAATAAATTTACTATAGTTAAATAAATGAATCCTATTTAAAACTAAAGACTTACCTGTAAAATAAACCCTAAGATAGCTGCAATATAACTAATAGTTACTTTGTAGCTATTTTAGGATTTATTTTTATTTTACAGGCAACTTTGTATTTATTTTAACTAGGTACAATAGTTATTAAATAGTTAATAACTATTTAATAACTACCTAGCTAAAATAAATACAAATTTACCTGTAAAATAAATCCTAACCTAAGTTACACTAACACCTAACACTACACTATCATTAAATTAACTAAATAAATGATTCCTATTTAAAACTAAATACTTACCTGTAAAATAAACCCTAATATAGCTGCAATATAACTAATAGTTACATTGTAGCTATTTTAGCATTAATATTTATTTTACAGACAACTTTGTATTTATTTTAACTAGGTACAATAGCTATTAAATAGTTATTGACTAATTAATAGCTACCTAGTTAAAATAATTACAAAATTACCAGTAAAATAAATCCTAACCTAAGTTACAATTAAACCTAACACTACACTGTCATTAAATAAATTAACTACAAGTACCTACAATTATCTACAATTAAATAAACTAAAGTACAAAACCCCCCCACTAAATTACAAAAAAAAACAAACACTAAATTACAAAAAATAAAAAAATATTACAAGAATTTTAAACTAATTACACCTAATCTAAGCCCCCTAATAAAATAACAAAGCCCCCCAAAATAAAAAAAAATGCCCTACCCTATACTAAATTACAAAAGTTAACAGCTCTATTACCTTACCAGCCCTGAACAGGGCCCTTTGCGGGGCATGCCCCAAAGAAAACAGCTCTTTTGCCTGTAAAAAAAAAAACACAATCCCCCCCCCCCACATTACAACCCACCACCCACATACCCCTACTCTAACCCAAACCCCCCTTAAATAAACCTAACACTACCCCCCTGAAGATCTCCCTACCTTGAGTCGTGTTCACCCAGCCGGGCCGAAGTCTTCATCCGATGGGGCAGAAGAGGACATCCAGACCGGCAGAAGTCTTCATCCAAGCGGGGCAAGAAGAGATCTTCCATCCATCATACAAGTACCAAAATACAAACAAACACTAAATTACCAAAAATAATAAAATATTACAATAATTTTAAACTAATTACACCTAATCTAAGCCCCCTACTAGCTATTAATATAGCTTCAATATAACTAATAGTTATATCGGAACAGCCAATAGAATGCGAGGTCAATCTGATTGGCTGATTCCATCAGCCAATCGGATTGAACTTGAATCTGATTGGCTGATTAAATCAGCCAATCAGATTTTTCCTACCTTAATTCCGATTGGCTGATAGAATCCTATCAGCCAATCGGAATTCAAGGGACGCCATCTTGGATGACGTCACTTAAAGGTACAGTCACCTAGTCGTCGGATCAAGAAAGAAGAGGATGCTCTGCGTGGGATGTCTTCAGGATGCTGCCGCTCCGCTCCGGATGGATGAACAGAGAAGATGCCGCCTGGATCAAGACTTCTGATGGATGGAAGACCTCTTCTTGCCCCGCTTGGATGAAGACTTCTGCCGGTCTGGATGTCCTCTTCTGCCCCATCGGATGAAGACTTCGGCCCGCTGGGTGAAGACACGGTAGAGAGATCTTCAGGGGGGTAGTGTTAGGTTTATTTAAGGGGGGTTTGGGTTAGAGTAGGGGTATGTGGGTGGTGGGTTGTAATGTGGGGGGGGTATTGTGGTTTTTTTTTTACAGGCAAAAGAGCTGTTTTCTTTGGGGCATGCCCCCGCAAAAGGCCCTTTTAAGGGCTGGTAAGGTAATAGAGCTGATTACTTTTGTAATTTAGTATAGGGTAGGGCATTTTTTTATTTTGGGGGGCTTTGTTATTTTATTAGGGGGCTTAGATTAGGTGTAATTAGTTTAAAATTCTTGTAATTTTTTTTATTTTTTGTAATTTAGTGTTTGTTTTTTTTGTACTTTAGTTTAGTTTATTTCATTGTATTTAATTGTAGGTACTTGTAGTTAATTTATTTAATGATAGTGTAGTGTTAGGTTTAATAGTAACTTAGGTTAGGATTTATTTTACAGGTAATTTTGTAATTATTTTAACTAGGTAGCTATTAATTAGTCAATAACTATTTAATAGCTATTGTACCTAGTTAAAATAAATACAAAGTTGCCTGTAAAATAAATATAAATGCTAAAATAGCTACAATGTAACTATTAGTTATATTGTAGCTATATTAGGGTTTATTTTACAGGTAAGTATTTAGTTTTATATAGGATTAATTTATTTAGTTAATTTAATGACAGTGTAGTGTTAGGTGTAATTGTAACTTAGGTTAGGGTTTATTTTACAGGTAAATTTGTATTTATTTTAGCTAGGTAGTTATTAACTATTTAATAGCTATTGTACCTAGTTAAAATAAATACAAAGTTGCCTGTAAAATAAATATAAATCCTAAAATAGCTACAATGTAACTATTAGTTATATTGTAGCTATATTAATAGCTAGTAGGGGGCTTAGATTAGGTGTAATTAGTTTAAAATTATTGCAATATTTTATTATTTTTGCTAATTTAGTGTTTGTTTGTTTTTTTGTACTTTTCTGATGGATGGAAGACCTCTTCTTGCCCCGCTTGGATGAAGACTTCTGCCAGTCTGGATGTCCTCTTCTGCCCCATCGGATGAAGACTTCGGCCCGGCTGGGTGAACACGACTCAAGGTAGGGAGATCTTCAGGGGGGTAGTGTTAGGTTTATTTAAGGGGGGTTTGGGTTAGAGTAGGGGTATGTGGGTGGTGGGTTGTAATGTGGGGGGGGATTGTGTTTTTTTTTTATAGGCAAAAGAGCTGTTTTCTTTGGGGCATGCCCTGCAAAAGGCCCTGTTCAGGGCTGGTAAGGTAATAGAGCTGTTAACTTTTGTAATTTAGTATAGGGTAGGGCATTTTTTTTATTTTGGGGGGCTTTGTTATTTTATTAGGGGGCTTAGATTAGGTGTAATTAGTTTAAAATTCTTGTAATATTTTTTTATTTTTTGTAATTTAGTGGGGGGGGGGTTGTACTTTAGTTTAGTTTTTTAATTGTATTTAATTGTAGGTACTTGTAGTTAATTTATTTAATGATAGTGTAGTGTTAGGTTTAATTGTAACTTAGGTTAGGATTTATTTTACAGGTAATTTTGTAATTATTTTAACTAGGTAGCTATTAAACAGTAAATATCTATTTAATAGCTATTGTACCTAGTTAAAATAAATACAAAGTTGCCTGTACAATAAATATAAATGCTAAAATAGCTACAATGTAACTATTAGTTATATTGCAGCTATATTAGGGTTTATTTTACAGGTAAGTCTTTAGTTTTATATAGGATTCATTTATTTAGTTAATTTAATGATAGTGTAGTGTTAGGTGTAATTGTAACTTAGGTTATGATTTATTTTACAGGTAAATTTGTATTTATTTTAGCTAGGTAGTTATTAAATAGTTATTGACTATTTAATAGCTATTGTACCTAGTTAAAATAAATACAAAGTTGCCTGTAAAATAAATATAAATCCTAAAATAGCTACAATGTAACTATTAGTTATATTGAAGCTATATTAATAGCTAGTAGGGGGCTTAGATTAGGTGTAATTAGTTTAAAATTATTGTAATATTTTATTATTTTTTGTAATTTAGTGTTTGTTTGTATTTTGGTACTTGTATGATGGATGGAAGACCTCTTCTTGCCCCACTTGGATGAAGACTTCTGCCGGTCTGGATGTCCTCTTCTGCCCCATCGGATGAAGACTTCGGCCCGGCTGGGTGAACACGACTCAAGGTAGGGAGATCTTCAGGGGGGTAGTGTTAGGTTTATTTAAGGGGGGTTTGGGTTAGAGTAGGGGTATGTGGGTGGTGGGTTGTAATGTGGGGGGGGATTGTGTTTTTTTTTTTACAGGCAAAAGAGCTGTTTTCTTTGGGGCATGCCCCGCAAAGGGCCCTGTTCAGGGCTGGTAAGGTAATAGAGCTGTTAACTTTTGTAATTTAGTATAGGGTAGGGCATTTTTTTTATTTTGGGGGGCTTTGTTATTTTATTAGGGGGCTTAGATTAGGTGTAATTAGTTTAAAATTCTTGTAATATTTTTTTATTTTTTGTAATTTAGTGTTTGTTTGTTTTTGTAATTTAGTGGGGAGGTTTTGTACTTTAGTTTATTTAATTGTAGATAATTGTAGGTACTTGTAGTTAATTTATTTAATGACAGTGTAGTGTTAGGTTTAATTGTAACTTAGGTTAGGATTTATTTTACAGGTAATTTTGTAATTATTTTAACTAGGTAGCTATTAATTAGTCAATAACTATTTAATAGCTTTTGTACCTAGTTAAAATAAATACAAAGTTGCCTGTAAAATAAATATAAATGCTAAAATAGCTACAATGTAACTATTAGTTATATTGTAGCTATATTAGAGTTTATTTTACAGGTAAGTATTTTGTTTTAAATATGATTCATTTATTTAGTTAATTTAATGACAGTGTAGTGTTAGGTGTTAGTGTAACTTAGGTTAGGATTTATTTTACAGGTAAATTTGTATTTATTTTAGCTAGGTAGTTATTAAATAGTTATTAACTATTTAATAACTATTGTACCTAGTTAAAATAAATACAAAGTTGCCTGTAAAATAAATATAAATCCTAAAATAGCTACAAAGTAACTATTAGTTATATTGCAGCTATCTTAGGGTTTATTTTACAGGTAAGTCTTTAGTTTTAAATAGGATTCATTTATTTAACTATAGTAAATTTATTTCGTTTTATTTAAATTATATTTAAGTTAGGGGGTGTTAGGGTTAGGGTTAGATTTAGGTTTAGGGGTTAATAACCTTATTATAGTAGCGGCGACGATGGGGGCGGGAGATTAGGGGTTAATAATTGTAGGTAGGTGGCGGCGATGTTAGGGAGGGCAGATTAGGGGTTAATAAAATGTATTATATTGTTTGCGAGGCGGGAGTGCGGCGGTTTAGGGGTTAATACATTTATTATAGTGGCGGCGATTTGCGGTCGGCAGATTAGGGGTTAATACTTGTAGTTAGATTGCGGCGACGTTGGGGGGAGGCAGATTAGGGGTTAATAATTATAATGTAGGGGTCGGCGGTGTTAGGGACAGCAGATTAGGGGTTAATAGCTATAATGTAGGCGGCGGCGATATCGGGTCGGCAGATTAGGGGTTAATACTTATAGTTAGATTGTGGCGACGTTGGGGGGGGGCAGATTAGGGGTTAATAACTATAATGTAGGGGTCGGCGGTGTTAGGGACAGCAGATTAGGGGTTAATAGCTATAATGTAGGCGGCGGCGATATCGGGTCAGCAGATTAGGGGTTAATACTTATAGTTAGATTGCGGCGACGTTGGGGGAGGCAGATTAGGGGTTAATAACTATAATGTAGGGGTCGGCGGTGTTAGGGACAGCAGATTAGGGGTTAATAGCTATAATGTAGGCGGCGGCGATATCGGGTCGGCAGATTAGGGGTTAATACTTATAGTTAGATTGCAGCGACGTTGGGGGAGGCAGATTAGGGGTTAATAACTATAATGTAGGGGTCGGCGGTGTTAGGGACAGCAGATTAGGGGTTAATAGCTATAATGTAGGCGGCGGCGATATCCGATCGGCAGATTAGGGGTTAAATAATGTTATTATAGGGTTTGCGATGTGGGGGGGGCCTCGGTTTAGTGGTTCATAGGTAGTTTATGGGTGTTAGTGACTTAGTGTACTAAATGGGTGTTAGTGTAGTAAAAACATACCGAATTTCGGAACGGAATAGAACCGAATTCAGCCGAATCCGAATAAATCCGAAACGAATTTATTCGGATCCGAATAAATCCGAAACGAATTTATTCAAATTTTGCCGAATCAGATTCGATCCGAAACGAAATTCTAAAAGTCCGAATCGATCCGAACCGAAAACGAACCGAATTTTTTAGCGGTGCACATGTCTATCGCCTAGGTCAAAAAAGTCTTGATTATCTCACCTTTATTAAAATGAATGAGGGATGGATCCTGAAGGTACTGACATTGGGCGATACATTTGAGTAAAAAAGGCCTTATGAGATGAGCTGCCTTGGGCTAAAAATGGTCCACACGCTGCTGTATTTTATCTTCGAATGCCGGGTGACTTGCATGACTTATCCGCCAACAACTAGGGTTCAAGCCGCAATGTTTTAGGGCACTTTCTAACTGTCAAACAAACATCAATTTTTCTGGCTGCTGCTACAGCAGCAGCTGCAACAATACCTAATTTTTCAGGCATGTGTACATGCCTAATTTTTCTGGCCTCTGGTGCTGTACTGTGGCTTCAATACCCAAACCAAAAAAAAGGCACATAACAGGGATTAAACTGCTAAGGATAGTACTACTTAACACACCACTCATATCTGGTGGCACAGTAGATTGCACGCGCAGTGCCCCAAATTTGAAGTAGGAGGATCAACCAAGCATCTTTTTCCATCTCCCAGTTCCTAAAATCCATGCCATATACATGTCCCCTGATAGGGGACACCGCAGTGGAAGGTACATGGCGGAAATTTCTTTGCACAAAAGGCAATCCCCAACCTGTACTCGATTGTGTAAAAGGAAGTAACCTTACCATGGGTCACAGACCGCACGGCTTGTAAAATTCTCTGTCTGGGAAATGATCTATCAAATCTATCTATTTATCTATCAAATCTATCTATCTATCGTATCTATCAAATGTATCTATTGCATCTATTGATCTATCTATCTAATCTATGTATCTATCTATCTATCAAATCTATCTATCTCGTGGCCGGACCGACCAAGCATCTTTTTCCATCTCCCGGTTCCTAAAATCTATGCCATATACACGTACCCTGATAGGGGACGTAACAGGTATTAAACTGATAACAATAGTACTACTTGACAGACCACTCATATCTGTTGGCACAGTAGATTGCACGCGGTGCTCTGACAAAATGCAGAAGGACATTTGGCAGACAGACATTTGGCAGACGGACATTTGGCAGACGGACATTTGGCCGACAGACAGAAAGCTAAAGAATGTACCAATTTCGGCCAAAGGCATATACGTTCAAGAGTGCTCTGTTCTAATCAGAGCCTCGGGCACCGCAACTGCCTCTGGGAACCTTACCATGGGTGTCAGTCCGCATGTCTTGTAATTCTCTGTCTGGGAAATTATCTATCTATCAAATCTATCTATTTATCTATCAAATCTATCTATCTATCTATCTATCTATCGTATCTATCATCAAATGTATCTATTGCATCTATTGATCTATCTAT
This sequence comes from Bombina bombina, assembly GCF_027579735.1. Taxonomy (NCBI): domain Eukaryota; kingdom Metazoa; phylum Chordata; class Amphibia; order Anura; family Bombinatoridae; genus Bombina; species Bombina bombina. Next base: position 599,695,792 of record NC_069502.1, read on the forward strand.
ATAATCTATGTATCTATCTATCTCGTGGCCGGACCGACCAAACATCTTTTTCCATCTCCCGTTCCTAAAAATTATCTCCGGGTTCCTAAAATCGATGCCATACCTGTACTCGATTGTGCAAAAGGAAATAATGGCATATGGGGTCTTTCATGCTGTCGTGCCTGTTGAGGGTCGGGGACCCTTGTATAAAAAGGCTGAAGGAGAATGACCTGTACTTGGTGTCCAAGCATCTTTTTCCATCTCCCGGTTCCTAAAAATTATCTCCGGGTTCCTAAAAATGATGCCATACCTGTACTCGATTGTGCAAAAGGAAGTAATGGCATATGGGGTCTTTCATGCTATCGTGCCTGTTGAGGGTCGGGGACCCTTGTATAAAAAGGCTGAAGGAGAATGACCTGTACTGGGTGTCCAAGCATCTTTTTCCATCTCCCGGTTCCTAAAAATTATCTCCGGGTTCCTAAAAACGATGCCATACCTGTACTCGATTGTGCAAAAGGAAGTCATGGCATATGGGGTCTTTCATGCTGTCATGCCTGTTGAGGGTCGGGGACCCTCGTAAAAAAAAAGGCTGAAGGAGAACGACCTGTACTGGGTGTCCAAGCATCTTTTTCCATCTCCCGGTTCCTAAAAAGTATCTCCGGGTTCCTAAAAACGATGCCATACCTGTACTCGATTGTGCAAAAGGAATTAATGGCATATGGGGTCTTTCATGCTGTCGTGCCTGTTGAGGGTCGGGGACCCTCGTTTAAAAAGGCTGAAGGAGAACGACCTGTACTGGGTGTCCAAGCATCTTTTTCCATCTCCCAGTTACTAAAAATTATCTCCGGGTTCCTAAAATCGATGCCATACCTGTACTCAATTGTGCAAAAGGAAGTCATGGCATATGGGGTCTTTCAAACTGTCTGGCCTGTTGAGGGTGGGACCCTCGTATAAAAAGGCTGAAGGAGAACGACCTGTACTGGGTGTCCAAGCATCTTTTTCCATTTCCCGGTTCCTAAAATTATCTCCGGGTTCCTAAAATCGATGCCATACCTGTACTCGATTGTGCAAAAGGAAGTAATGGCATATGGGGTCTTTCATGCTGTCGTGCCTGTTGAGGGTCAGGGACCCTTGTATAAAAAGGCTGAAGGAGAACGACCTGTACTGGGTGTCCAAGCATCTTTTTCCATCTCCCGGTTCCTAAAATCCATGCCATATACACGTCCCCTGATAGGGGACGTAACAGGGATTAAACTGATAAGAATAGTACTAGTTAACACACCTATTCCTATCTGGTGGCACAATAGATTGCACGCGGTGCTCTGACAAAATGCAGAAGGACATTTGGCAGGCGGACATTTGGCAGACGGACATTTGGCTGACAGACAGAAAGCTAAAGAATGTTCCGATTTCGGCCGAGGGCAGATACACAGAGTGCTCTGTTCTAATCAGAGCCTCAGGTGCCGCAACTGCCTCTGGGAACCTTACCATGGGTCCCAGACCGCCCGTCTTGTAATTCTCTGTCTGGGAAATTATCTATCAATTCTATCTATTTTTCTTTCAAATCTATCTATCTATCTATCGTATCTATCATCAAATGTATCTATTGCATCTATTGATCTATCTATCTAATCTATGTATCTATCTATCTATCTCGTGGCCGGACCAACCAAGCATCTTTTTCCATCTCCCGGTTCCTAAAATCATCTTGGGGTTCCTAAAATCGATGCCATATACACGTCCCCTGATAGGGCACGTAACAGGGATTAAACTGATAAGAATAGTACTAGTTAACACACCACTCCTATCTGGTGGCACATTAGATTGCACGCGCAGTGCCCCAAATTGGAACTTGGAAGTAGGAGGACAGACCAAGCATCTCATCTCTGTGTGATTCCTGTTTTTGTAGGACAGTTAATGGGTCAGTCATGTGACAAATCTTCCTGGTTAGCTCGTCGTTCTCTTTTTCCCAGCTGCTGGATCAGATCAGAGATTGTGAGTAAAACCTGCTCCTGCTGCCGGGTGATCTCACTCAGGACTCGCTTCTCTAGGTCTTCCAGCTGTTTCCTGTTGTCCCTAATCAGGGCAGTTAGTCTCTTTGTTACACCAGCTGCTTTCTCTTGGACCCCTCTCCTGTGCTTCTGCAGACTCTGGACTCTTTTCTCAGTCTCCTCTCTGTTTGTGGTCAGTTTCTGCAGAACATTTCTCAGTTTCTTTTTCTTCTTCTCAGAAGCCTCATTCAGCAGCTTGACCTGGTGTCCCCTGTGCTCTCTGGCCAGGGAGCAGGACACACAGATACAGGCAGCATCCTCAGTGCAGTAATATAATAGGAGCATCTTGTGGGTGGAGCATTTTCTGTTACCCCAGGAAGTGATTGCACGCGCAGTGACATCAGTGAGGACAAGGAACTGGACATGGCTAGCTTGGTATCCAACCTTGTGCAAATGGGGAGTTTGCGGTTGTGCAAATGGACTGTTTGCGGTTGTTTGCGATGCGTTAAACGGGGAGTTTGGTCTGTCACTGTGAAGCGGGCGTAACCCTTACACTACCTGAACGCTACAACATCAAACCTGATGTTTTAAAGCACGTTATTCCAAACAATTTAGGAATTTTAGCTGATTTATGCCCTTTATGGATTAAAAACAGACTCTGCATCAACTATGTAATTTTCCAAGGGAGTTTTGCCATGGATCCCCCTCCGGCATGCCACAGTCCAGGTGTTAGTCCCCTTGAAACAACTTTTCCATCACTTTTGTGGCCAGAAAGAGTCCATGTGGGTTTTAAAATTCGCCTGCCTATTGAAGTCAATGGTGGTTCGCCCGGTTTGCCCGTTCGCGAACTTTTGCGGAAGTTCGCTGGTAGCGAACGCAAAATTTTAGGTTCACGACATCACTACACCTAATCTAATCCCCATAATAAAATAAAAAAGCCCCCCAAAATAATACAATTCCCTATCCTAAACTAAATTACAAAGTAATCAGCTCTTTTACCAGCCCTTAAAAGGGCTTTTTTGCAGGGCATTACCCCAAAGTAATCAGCTCTTTTACCTGTAAATAAAAGATATCCAGACACCCCTACTCTAAACCCACCCGATCCCCTCTTATAAAAACCTAACACTACCCCATTGAAGATCACCCTACCTTGAGCCGTCTTCACCCAGCCGGGCACCGATGGGGCAGAAGAGGACATCCGGACTGGCAGACATCTTCATCCAGGCGGCATCATCTATCTTCATCCTTCTGTAGCGGAGAGGAGCCATCTTCTATCCAGCCGACACGGAGCAATCCTCTTCAATCAAAGTCCTAACGAAGAATGAAGGTTCCTTTAAATGACGTCATCAAAGATGGCGTCCCTCAAATTCCGATTGGCTGATAGGATTCTATCAGCCAATCGGAATTTAGGTAGGAAAAATCTGATTGGTTGATTTAATCAGCCAATCGGATTGAAGTTCAATCCGATTGGCAGATTGGATCAGCCAATAGAATTCGAGGACAATTCTATTGGCTGATACAATCAGCCAATCGGATTGAACTTCAATCTGATTGGCTGATTAAATCAACCAATCAGATTTTTCCTACCTTAATAGGGGGCTTAGATTAAGTGTAATTAGATTAAACTTCTTGTAAATTTTTGTAATTTAGTGTTTGGTTTTTTTGTAATATAGTTTAGTTTATTTAATTGAATTTTATGTTAGATAATTGTAGTTAATTAATTTATTTAATTAATTTATTGATAGTGTAGTGTTAGGTGTATTTGTAATTTAGGTTAGGATTTATTTTACAGGTAATTTTGTAATTATTTTAACTAGGTAGCTATTAAATAGTTATTAACTATTTAATAGCTATTGTACCTTGTTAAAATAAATACAAAGTTGCCTGTAAAATAAATATAAATCCTAAAATAGCTACAATGTAACTATTAGTTATATTGTAGCTATATTAGGGTTTATTTTATAGGTAAGTATTTAGTTTTAAATAGGAATAATTTATTTAATTATAGCAATTTTATTTAGATTTATTAAAAATAGATTTAAGTTAGGGGGTGTTAGGGTTAGACTTAGGTTTAGGGGTTAATACATTTAATATAGTAGCGGCAACGTTGGGGGCGGCAGATTAGGGGTTAATAATTGTAGGTAGGTGGCGGCGACGTTGGGGGCGTCAGATTAGGGGTTAATAAATATAATATAGATGTCGGCGATGTTAGGGGCAGCAGATTAGGGGTTCATAGGTAGGTGGCGGCGGTGTCCGGAGCGGCAGATTAGGGGTTAATAATAAAATGCAGGTGGCGAGGATGTCGGGCGGCAGATTACGGGTTAATAAGTGTAAGGTTAGGGGTGTTTAGACTCGGGGTTCATGTTAGGGTGTTAGGTGTAGACATTAAAAGTATTTTCCTGGGGGGGCGGAGCCAGCAGCCTAGAGGAATGGTCACATGTTTTTAGAGTTCCAGCTCTACTCACTCCAAAACTGCACTAAGACTTTAATTAAAATCAAGAAACTGGAGGCTAATTGCTCAAGAGTGAGACCGGCAGCCTGAATATAGCCCTCATAGACAGCAGCCAATTCGAGTACCACGTGGAACAGCGCTAAAACTAATGGAGAGCGCTCACCAGATCTTATATGCAATTAGCAGACTCCTGGAATCATATGAACTTGTGTTTACAGATACCCTGACCGTAGCATCCGGCCCCGTGGCTAGCACTGAGACCTTGATAGAGGAGTGTTTATATACTGCTGATGGCGATGGAACTAGTGGAGCTGCGCCAGAGTTCCAACACTTACTGCGCACTCCTAGCTCTGCTGGGAGAGCGGATGGAAGCCCAACATGCCAAGGGTCTAAACACCGGCTAGAGGAGCACATGGCAGTACGAGCTAAGGCAGGCTTGCTGGAGCAGGATGGAGGAGTGAAACCATGAGCGGCGGATATGGCGATATTGGGGCCTGGGATCCTGGATCCGGTTCTCAGGCTTCCAATGCAAACCCTAAAAGCGATGATTCCACAGGCTACGTATGCCACAGATGGTGCACACAGGGGGCTGAAACCGAAAGGAGCTCTGATTACTCAGAGGATGCGCTCGAAGAGACATAAAGCTTGGCAGGGTTCATTCACAGATGTCTGACTAGTATCCTTGTCAAAACAATCCCAAATATCTGGTCAGATATGGAACTTGCTCCCAACATTTGGATCAGTTGACTGTGAAGATCGGTTGCTTCAGTTTACGGAGGACTGGGGAGGCTCTCCACATCAACTCAAAATCAGAGTGGGATAGATGTAGTTGAATTTTACAATGGCATCACGCTTACAACTGCTTGATCTGAGCTGCTGTTGAAAAATTGTGACTGCTGTCTTTTTGGTTTCATTGTTTTTTCCTACCCTATTTACATGATTTAGCACTTACTATCTTATTAAACCTGCAGTTTCTAGTATTTAGCAGTTTGTCGTTTCCCACAGCAATATGTATTTAGTTAAAGAGTCAACTGATTCTAGCCTAACAGTTGTATATCACCCTTTGAAAAACCCCAGCTACCTTGTAAATTCTCTGGGAAGCATATGTATATTATATGACTTCAGTGGGTTACCCGCTGCTCCTTGAATTATATTTTTTATTAAGATATATATGTTTAGAGAAGCACATGTAAATTACATTTAGTCCTGAGTGTACCCATAAATGGTCCCTGTATTACTATGCTAATATTAATGGGGGCTGCATATATATAGCTAACTATCCCTACTCCTAGCTGTGACAGTTTTGGGGGTTTCTGGCTGTGAGGATATGAGTGTTTGATTTATATGACTATACTTAGATGCATCCTTATGTTACAGTGGGTTATGGTGGATAGTGTCCTGTTACATTACATTAGAATATTGCTCCCAGAGACTCCACTATATCTCGGCATCCTCCCGCACTGCCAGCGGCCGAGGTAGTGTGGCGTGCTGAAAATTCTACTTATATTACCTGGAGTGATCTAATCCAAGTTACATGTTAGTACAGACTCTCCATGGCCTTCAGTTAGGCTTCTTAAGTATATAACTTACTACTGTTCTCACAGATATATTATAGTATGGCTTGCTTATTAGGAAGTATAACTAACATAGGTATTGACTACACTGCTCACAATGAATGATCTCCAACTAGCTGGTTATATGTTGGGGCACAAGTTTAATATGTTTATTGGTATTATGTTAAGCCTGTTTCTTGCTGTTAATGCTAACATGTATTGCTGATTTTGACCTTGTCCAGCTTTCCGGCTCAGCGAGGGGCAAGGGAATTCCCATCTTAGCACACAGCATTATAGCTACCCCTCATATCCAGCCTGAAATTTAATGCAGCATGTGTTTTACCATGGACAGCCTGCCCTGGCTATACAAGACTACCTCACTAGTGCCTTGACATGGCCTATCAACCCTTTACTTTTATTAAGCATATATAACCCTATTTCTCCTCTTTTTCTATATGGATGTCAGGTTGTCATGGCAAGCTCACACGTTTTTCATAATAACACTCCCCATACCTGATCTGCTGGCATCTAATGGGCTCCAATTCCCAGGAACATACCTATTATCTACTTAGGTCAGCAGATCTGATCATTAATATCAGCCAGCTGAGTCTATAACCCCTATACACACTCTGTATTCTTTACAGCCCCACTGGTTCTTCTCCTCAACATGGCAACTCTATATAATTGACTCCCTATATTTTAAAAGCTTCCTTTGGCATATATTCTATCCATCGCATTCATTCTACCACCCCCCCCCCCCCTCTATAATACATCTCCTGGTCTCAGGAGAACTAAATAAGCGGTTTCTCTTATTTATACCGCACCTTCCACCTCTCCTTTAGTATTTTCTCTTACTTTACATAACACCACAATACGGATCCCACCTATTTCACTCAGACCAGTAGGTCTGCTTAAACAGTTCCTACTAAGTTTTCCTTCCTACAACACATTTTAGGGGCCTTTGTGCGTCTAGACCTAAAGCAGCGAATGCCTTGATGTGTTGGTTGGAAGGTTCCATTGTGGATCCTATTTATTATTAAAGGGACACTGAACCCAATTTTTTTCTTTTGTGATTCAGATAGAGCATGCAATTTTAAGCAACTTTCTAATTTACTACTATTATCAAACTTGTTTCATTCTCTTGGTATGTTTATTTGAAAAGCAAGAATGCAAGTTTAGATGCCGGCCCATTTTTGGTGAACAACCTGGGTTGTCCTTGCTGATTGGACTCCACCAATGAACAAGTGCTATCCATGGTTCTGA